>NW_010233861.1:46444-56125 GCF_000690775.1 Eurypyga helias
TGAAACAAGCAAAAAATAATGGCTCCTGGACCCCCTCCTCACCTATGCTCTGAGCATGACGTACTATGGAATTAAATACTTCCTTGGTCAGCGTGGGTCAGCTGTCTGAACTGTGTGAACCTCTTAATTTCCATTTCAAAATTTTTTTTCTATGACCATTACTTTCCCAAGCAAATTAAAACATCTTAAATATTTACATATGCAGACTTGTGTGGAGACTCCACAGCCTCTCTAGGTAACTTAGAATCATAGAATTGTTTGGGTTGGAAAGGGGCCTTAAAGATCACCTACTTCCAACCCCCCTGCCATGGGCAGGGACACCTTGCACTAGACCAGGTTGCTCAAAGCCTCCTCCAGCCTGGCCTCATCCAGCCTGGCCTTGAACACTTCCAGGGATGGGGCATCCACAGCTTCTCTGGGCAACCTGTGCCTGTGCCTCACCACACTCTGTGAAGAATTTCTTCCTGATATCTAATCTAAACCTCCTCACTTTCAATTTAAACCCGTTACCCCTTGTCCTGTCACTACAGGCCCTTGTAAAAAGTCCCCCCCAGCTTCCTTGTAGGCTGGCCATGCTTCCTTTTATGCAGCCCAGGATACGGTTGTCTTTCTGGGCTGCCAGCGCACACTGCCAGCTCATGTCCAACTTTTCATCCAGAAGTACCCCCAAGTCCTTCTCAGGGCTGCTTTCTATCCATTCTCTGCCCAACCTGTACTTGTGCTTGGGATTTCCCCAACTCATGTGCAGGACCTTGTACTTGGTCTTGTTGAACTTCATGAAGTTTACATCAGTCCACCTACAGTAGTACCCATGTTGTTCTGCTTGCTAATCTTGACCCATGAGCTCTTGGTCGGCTCCTGACTGGTCCCAGATCATAGCTCCATACATTCCTGTTTCTTTCTCATATAGAGAATTCCTCATATAGGATTTTCTCATAGAACTTCAAACTCTGGCACTTTGCTATGTTTTTCCACTGAATTATTTCATGTTATTTATCCAAAATAAAAGAATGCTAAAGGCAATAGTGGACGATAATTTTTTGTGAAACTTTGGTTCCAGAAATAAAGATTCAAATGCCATTAGTGTAGCATGTGGACTGGAAAGATTTCAGAATTTCTTTCATCTGTTTAGGTTCATTGCAAATTACTTCAAAAATTAGATGGCCCGTCTTACTCTAACTTTAAAAGATATGAAGCACTCTGGGCAAGTTTTTAATTTGTTTAAAAGACAGTTTAATTTTAAACACCAAACAACTTCTTGGGAAAGTTTCTAAAATGCTCATTTGACATCAACATAAAACAAAAAACATATTGGCTTATCAACAGATAGAGCTAAGAAAATACTCCACCAGGCATAGGTTGGAAAAAAAATACTAAAGATTTCATTAAATAAGGTTGATAGTTACCTGCCCTTCAAAACAAAGAATAATAATGAATATCTTGATATATATATTATTGAACAGTTTGAAAAAAGTTTGAAAAAAAAAAAGCAAAATTTGAAAAAGGCCGTTATCTTGATAAGAAAATCTTAAGAGAGTAACTAGCAGTATGCTAGTGTCTCAGAACTACTTCTGCCTAAGAAGTTCGCAGTCTGCACAAGTTAGGTGTTCCTTTTAGGTTTTTTTCTTTTTTTTTTTTTTTCCCTTTTTTCTTTCAAAGGTAACTGTTGTGATAACACATTTTGTATTCCCAAATCATTGTTCTGGTCTGGGGCAGATCTGTAGGGAATTGTACAATTAAAATCATCTGTCTGTGAGTCAGCTGTAGACAAACCTTTTGAAAGACATGAAATACAAAGTAGTTAGACAACAAAAGTTACCTTATTATTCCAGCACACACAACAACAATTCTGTTCAAAACATGGACAGCAATCTTTGGAGAGGCTGCTCACAACATACAATTTAGAATTAAACTAAAAATAGTGTTACTTTTAAATGACCTCCCACCTCAAAAGATTTAAAGTTATTTTCATCCTTTATTCATACAATGAATAGTATATGAAAAAAAAAGTGCCTATGCTTTGTGAGATGAGAATAATATTTTAATATGTATTTCACTGCCTGGGTAAAAGTAAGCCTTCTTTTCAATTTAGTCCTTCACACAGCAATTGTGTATCTTACCTGATGTTTGTAATGTCTATCATGTAAACTGTGACATTCATAGAGATAATTATGTGGCTAATTAATTTCACATAATTGGCATAATGGCCATGCAGAAATGAGTCATATTTGAGTTGTCTCAACCCATAAACCTTGATTGTATTTATTCCTCTGACTCAAAAAGCTACTGCTCTATGTCCAGTAACATATGGTTTGGAAGACTTTTGGAAATGTATGAATACTTGGAGAAATAACACACAGTTATTTCATATCCCTGGAAGCAAGGGATATGAAAGCACAAACAAATATTCCAATTGTATTCATCCCACACAGACAAACCTCAATACATTGCTTGCAGGAATGGGTGCCATCCAGAGGCATCTTGATAGACTTGAGAAATGGGCCCATGGAGACATCATGAAGTTCAACAAAGTCAAGTGTGAGGTCCTGCACCTGGGCTGAAGCATTCCCTAGTATCAACATGTATTGAGGAGTGAACGGATTGAGAGGGACTTGGATGTACTAGTGGATGAAAATTTGGACATGAGCCAGCAATGTGTTCTTGAAGTCCAGAAAGGAAATCATATCCTGGGATGCATAAAGGAAGTGAGGGAGGTTATTCTCTCCACTCTCATGAGACTCCACCTGGACTCCTTTGTCCAGCTCTGGGGTCCCCAGTGCAAGAAAGGTATGGACCTGTTAGACCAGACCCAGAGGAAGGGTATGAAAATGATCATAGGGTTGGAACCCCTCTGCAGGGAAAACAGGCTGAGAGAGTTGGGGTTATTGAGACTGGACAAGAGAAGAATCTGGCTGGGGACACCTCTTTGTATCATTTCAATATTTAAAGGGGGCTTATAAGAAAGAGATAGATAGATAGATAGATAGATAGATAGATAGATAGATATAGATATATAGAAAGAAGGATAAACTTTTTAACAAGCCTGTAGTGACAAAACAAAGAACAATGGTTTTTAACTGAAAGAGGATAGATTTAGATTGGACATAACAAAGACATTTTTTACAGTGAGGCTGGACAAGTTGCCCAGAGAAGTTGTGGGTGCTTCATCCCTGGAAATGTTCAAGGTCAAGCTGGATCGAGCTTTGAGCACCTTAATCTAGTGCAAGATGTCTCTGCTAATGGCAAGATGCTTAGATTATAAGATATTTGAAAGTCCCTTCTAACTGAACCTACTCTATGATTCTACATGGACATGACAGAAAGTTTTAGAAACAGCCTCTCCTTGCAGCAACCTGAGCTTAGTAAGCAGACTCTGCTTCTTATTTTCTTTGGCTGGTAATTTGACTTAAGGTCTTTTCTTATTGAAATCTACTTTCAGAATTTATTTATTGAAACATCTTAGTATAATATATATAGTGATTTTAATGAATTTTTAAGTCATATTTATTTGGCTGGATCTCATCAGAAAGAAGAGGTATAAATTTTAGAACTCCCAGAAATAGTAGTTTTTCCATGCTACTATTTGAACCTGGAAAGCAGGTATATATTTAAAAATTCAAACAATTCTTGATGACATATGGCAGTACTAACACCAGACTTGATCTCTCCAGTTACTTATCTACCCTAGACTGGCAGATGGCAAAAGAGAAGAAAGAGCAATTTAACAAATGTAACAGAGAAAAATTATGACAGCTAATGAGTAATATTAGGATTTCACAACATTCCCACACTTCTGATTAACTTTAGAAACTATGGGGAACTAGATGAAAGGAAAAATGACCCCTGTAGGATGTCACGTGTAAATCTATTGGAAGACGAATAAGGAGCTCAGCACTTTCTTAATAGTTTTAGTATTTGGAATAAACATAGGAAGCTTGCCTTGAGGTTCAGAGAATTGGGGTATTTGATACATGCTGCAAAGGAAAAATGAAATGGACCTGTCAAATTTAACATCATAAGAGCTCTATTAGATCCTGAGAAAGAAGGAAACATGTCCTCTGGGTCCATTTCTAGCCACAGCATGTTTTACTTTCACACTATGGTGGCAAACCCTTTTATTTAATCAGTAAAACTGTATTAACATACAGGACAAGCTCCCCAACTAAGAAACATGAATGTATCAGAAGAGGGAGTCTGGAATGCTGAGTTTTTCTGTTTATGTTCAAAGGACAGAAATAGCCAAATACCAAAGGCCTTGGTCACCTACATAATGTGCAGAGCACTGGAATTTCTATCATAAAGATTAAGCCCCATTAGAAATAAGGCTAGTGACTGAAGGAGAAAAAGGGAATAATCAAGACTAAAAATAAAATTATTGCTTTTATTCAACTGTTTCAGTTATCAACTAAATGTGCAAACGTTGCTGTATTCATTGTAAGTCTAGAAAAAATGCTTTGTATTTGCTATTACGTGATATTACATGTGGCATAATATCCACATCTGTAAAAGCACTGTTAAGGAAACACCTGTGAGGAAAAGTTTATTAGTGTAGATGTGGAGTTATTCTTATACAACTATACTCTTTTTGGGACCAAACAACTACCTTTCACATCAATTTGTTCTGCATCAAGTGGAAGTATCAGCCCTGAGTACCAGTACTCAGATCTCTGCCTGTGCTCCATTACAGGGTCTAAACATGCCTCAAGTCACTACTGAACCTTTCAAGGTTTTACTCAATGTCATAAAAAATCTTTACTGTTAGCAATTTATTTAAATTACTTGGATGGAAGATTTGCTTTGAAAACCTGTTCCATTTGTTCCAGCTAGTCAGAAGTATTGAATGTTAGAATATATGCAAGTCCACACATATTCCAGGGCTATTCCTGCTATTTGTAACACTCAACAGAATATTACTACATCTGAAGCCAAGAGGCTGACTACAGACATCACTTTGTTCTTAGCACAAAAAATCTTTGATTAAAAAAAAGAAAAGTAGAGACTGAAACTACTTTTTTTTCCCTCTAGTCACCACATATGGGCAGTCATGGCACAGCCAAAGTCTATGTTGCCTTCAGATGACAGAACTGAGCCCAGTGTATGAATCAAATGGCCAAAGCCCTTACACAGTTCTGCAGCAGAACTTTTCTTTCAATTTTAAAGGTTAATCCAGATCACAGCTGAAACTGAATGTGTTATATAGAGGGGCTTTATGTGGATTTGACTTCGAGTTACTACAGTGCTGAGAGTAATGTACATTATAGTGAAATAAGTGCCAGTACTTTGATTAGTCTTTCCTGGGCTGCTCTCTAGGGATGTGTGGAGTAGTGTTGTGAGCTTATGAATATAAAAGCTGTCTGAGCATAAATTCAAAGTACTTTAAGAAAAAACAGTTTAATCTTGGCACAGTATATAATACAATGGTCCTCTTAGCTAGAGTATAATAAGATAAACTTTAATCATAATCAGAGTTGTACTTGTGGGTGCGTTTACAGGACATTTTTTGCCACAATATTATGCAAAGTTATGAATTTATTTCTCCTTGTGCATGTGAACTGAATGAGGTAGGGAAAACAGTCCTATGTACTGAGCAAGATCATTATAGTCATGCGACGTATGTTGTGCTAAAAGCTCTCTTAAGGCACCTTTGGTGTGATCTACACTGCTCCTCAAAGTTAAGCATGTTCTTAGGAGTTTTTATAGCACTGTAGTCAGGGTTACAAGACAAAGAATTTTCATTGGGCTTGATGGACATTTTTGAAACAATGGAGTCTGATACAATACTTTCAAAGCTGTGGCCCTTCAAGAACTGCCCTATTGCTAGTAAGATGGAATAGACTGATGACATTAACAACTGATAACTGCATATATATTTGGGTATTTACAAAGCTTTCTGGTTGTGGTTAAGCCTTGGTTTTAAATATTTGCTTATTTTTCCTTAATTCAGGTTGCTGTATTGCAGCCAATAGGCTTTTTATTGTTCTGATTGTCTCACCTGTAAATTTTTAGTGTTACACTTCGATAGTTCAGAGTTACACTACCAGTAACTATAACTGGATTGACGTAATTATCTTCCTTTACTATATCATCAAAGAGACAGATGTTCAAAGGATCTAAATTGTGGTCAATTCTATTTTTTATTGCAGTTCATTGTACCTAATAGATTGCGTAATGATCAGGGCAAAGGTTCAAATCTGTGTGTTGGTATTAGCTGGGATAAAGTTAATTTTCTTCATAGTAGCTAGTATGAGACCACATTTGGCTTTGTGATGAAAACAGTGTTGATGACGCAGAGACCTATTAATTACTGCTGAGCAGTGCTTACACAGAATCAAGGCTTTTTCTGCCTCTCACACCATCCCACCAGTGAGTAGGCTGACGTGTACAAGAAGATGGGACACATGGTGCACACAGCTGGGACAGCTGACCCCAACGGACCAAGTGTATATTCCATACGACATCATTCTCAGCAATATAAAGCTGAGAGAAGAATAAGAGAAAGGAAGTGAGGCATACTTGGAGTGATGGGGTTTTGCTTTCCCAAGTAACTGGTGGAGCCTTGTGTTCCCGAAGATGTATGAATGCCTGATAGAAAGTTGTGATAACTCCTTCTTTTGTTTTGTTTGCATTCGCAGGTTTTGCTTTACCTATTAAACTGTCTTTATCTCAAACCACATGTTTTCTCACTTTTAACTGTCTGATTCTCTCACCACTACAACCAGGGGCAGTGAGCAAGTGGCTGTGTGGTGCTTTGTTGCCATCTGGGATTAAACCATGACAGTGTACTACTCTGTTTTCCTGTACACCAATGAAGTGCTAGCTCTTAAAAGGTTTGTTCCACTATACTACATAGGAATATCATATTCAATTGTTCCTAGTGTCTGTCAATCCTAACAGATTTTCATAAAATACCTGGAAAGCATTTTGTCTGTCTATAGTCAAAAGAGTGACTGAGTCAAGGGTCCAAATATTAAGGTCACAGAAATTTCTGGTATGCCACAGGTGCTATCCAGTGTGCACAGCTGATTTTTTACTATGAAAAAGTCCAGTGGTGGGACAAGGATGAGGTGGCTGCATGTTTAGGATGGCATTGGCACACTTAGAAGAATCTAGAGTTGGGTCCAGAACTGATCCCACAGAGCTGGTCTTCGGGCTGACGAGTCAACAGCAAGGCTGGAAGAAGCCCTGAGGTATGGGATCTTTGTCCTACAGAGCTGTACAGCAACCCAGGGGCTCATTGAGCTTACCTGAACATGTCTTTTCCTTCCTGAGACTTTAACAACAGAGGAAACCAAAGAGGAACACAGAAAAGATCCTGATGGATTTTTGTCCTGTTTTTAACAAGACCAAGCTGAAACAAAGAGGTTTTTAATGAAACACTTCCAATCTATACACTTGACAAAAATATCTCACCTGATTTAGTGTGATTTACAGTAGCAACATAGCAGCCAGATGAAAGCAACATATGTTTATTACATATTTTCCTTAGTGCTTGAATGGAATGGGTGACATTTGTACCATTCTGGTTTTGTCTATATGTAGTGCTGGATTAGATAAACAGGATATTAGTAAGATTCTTTTTTTTTTTTTTTTCTGAAAACATAGAAGACAAAGGTACACTTCACAAGATACATTTTCAAAGATAAGATTTTTTTTAAACAATGTAGAAAGAAATACAGAGAAATATATTTAGGTATAGGGAAGAAACACAATAGCCCATTAAATTAAGCAAACTATGCTATCCTTTAAAATGAGTTACTGAGGTCTTTGGATTGTTCTTGTTTGGTAAACATCCAAATAGCTAATCATTTCAAATGAATAATACCAATGTATTTGTTGAATGCAGGCTTATATTGATTAATTCAATCTTTTAGCCTAGGCATCCTTGAACTTAGTTTGCAATATGAATTCTTTAATATTATTTCCTATTAAAGCATTTTAAAACATTGTCTCATAAATCTGTAAGGTCTAAATGCAACAGTATAGCTTTGGTATGAAATAGAATATTAAGCTAACATAAGCAAGAATTACAATACCAGCTTTCTCTGGCAAAATAAACAGATCAATTCACTGCTGTCATAAAATGAATTTCACTGACTTCATGACAGTTTGGTCTGAGAAATTACTTTAGTCATGGACTTCATTGAAGGTAAAGTTAAATTAATTCTTCAAGCTGGGAATCATGTATGTTCAAGCCCATTCCATGGAAGTATGCATAAGTCCTGTTTTGATGTTCCTTATTGGAGCAACCAGCTAATACATATCAAGAGTCCTCACCTATATATGTCATTTGCACAGGCTGTGGACTTGAACTTCAGGTGAAGTCAACAGTGCAATGACTTGGCAGTAAAGACAGAACCATTTATTAATGAGTCTAGCCAAGTGATGAGATCACACACTACCTGTGTACCTTCTCACAAGTTGCGGGGAAAAAGTAATACTTCCAAGGGACTTGTCTGGTAAGAAAAAGGCAGAAACCTCATTTATCTTATGAGTAAGATAAGGTGAAAATGTCTTTATGTTATTCACAGTACATTTCAGGTTAAAAAAAAAGAAAAAAAGGAAATTTAAATTCTCATAATTATTCAACTTTCAACTTAAATACTTTTTTTATTCTGAAATTATGCACATTTCTAATCAACATAGACTTTCTCTAAATTCATTCTTCCTCATATTGCTATTTCATTATTTGGTATCTGAAACCATCATTCATCTAGCATTGTTTATGGTTGAGAAAATTCAAATGTATATAATTAACCTATTTTGTATCACATCTATGTTGTTTAAGTGAATGTCATATATTGGACATTCTGTATGTCTTTTAAAAGCACAAGTTAGAATTGAAGTTATTTTATGGCTACAAGTAACAATAGTTACCTCCCTCTGGGGAAAGAGCTCTAAGTACCTAAATTTGCCTTTTCATGCTTCCTAGAAAGTTTGACTGCAACAATGGACAAATAAATAAGCTTTGAAATATAACATCTGTAGAACATATAACATTTCTGCAAAAGCAATGAACAAAACAGCCTGGTGAAAATACTTGCATGTTAGTGTATTTGGCAAGTATAAAAATACTACACTTCTTAGCAAGAATACATATACAACAGTCGTATTTTTACCATAGGTAGCATCCAGTGTGGGAAAACTAATATAAGAAGAAAAAATTGAATATAATGGTGTAATCACTCAGAAAAATACTTTTTCCCATAGTATGCTAATATCTAAAGCATAGGGAATTATAACAAAAAGAGATGTAAATAAATTCAGTGACTTCAGCTGCCTGCCAATTTTTCCTAGTTCTTTTACATAACCTTTTTTTCTGAGTTTAATTTATATTCTGGTTTTGATTGCAATATTTTCTTTTGTAACTCTTTCGGTGTAATCACTCAGAAAAATACTTTTTCCCATAGTATGCTAATATCTAAAGCATAGGGAATTATAACAAAAAGAGATGTAAATAAATTCAGTGACTTCAGCTGCCTGCCAATTTTTCCTAGTTCTTTTACATAACCTTTTTTTCTGAGTTTAATTTATATTCTGGTTTTGATTGCAATATTTTCTTTTGTAACTCTTTCCAAAGCTGCAAATACCTGAGGGGATCTGGGGCATGAGCTGGGCAGAAAGAGGGAGCTGTGTGCTGAGGAGGAGGTGTATTTCCACCAGATCTAGACTGATGGAACAGGC
>NW_010233861.1:56156-56870 GCF_000690775.1 Eurypyga helias
AGGACTGATGAAGTACAGAGCTGAAAGAGAAGACAAACATTTCTGGAGGGATAGGTGTGACCCCTGCTCTTCAGCTGACAAAGCCAGGTAAAACAACAGGGGCCTCTTGCCAGGAAGGTTTCAGGACCAAGCCAAAACCTGGCTGCAGTCCACAGAAAAAATAAAGAATGTTACAGTCATCCTTGTGCATAGAAGAAGGATTATGTTTATGTGGGGTTTGCATCACAGACACCCTCCCCTTTAACAAGTAGCATGGCAAAAAAGGAATGGCTTTGTAGAGTAAAACAGTTCTTAAGACCTCATGACTAAACTCACAAGTGGGGTTTGCTTCGGAGCAACTCTATTTTGGCTGTATGACAAGGGTTCATTCCTGTTCCAAACTGAAATGCTTTCATAAGTGTACCCAGAGAAACCCCCAGAAATGGTGCAGTATATTATGTCAAACAAGATATGACTTACCGAAAGGATGCTGGCAGGAAATACTGATGATGCAGACTCAGCCTGAACTGCAGGTAATAATAATTTTAAAATGTATTGGAAAAAATCCAAAAAGTATTTAAAAACAAATAAATTATCTTTCAAGGATGTATATGAATAAGAGAAAGAGAAAGAGAAAGAGAAAGAGAAAGAGAAAGAGAAAGAGAAAGAGAAAGAGAAAGAGAAAGAGAAAGAGAAAGAGAAAGAGAAAGAGAAAGAGAAAGAGAAAGAGAAAGA
>NW_010233861.1:57021-74735 GCF_000690775.1 Eurypyga helias
GCTGAACCGTAGAATGGGTGTGTCAGAATCTCCCTTCTTATATTCCTGCTTTTAAATATATATGTACATATACTTGCAGAGACAATGGAAAAAATGTAACTCAGAAATTAAATTATGTCTGGCTCACTGAGCCAATGTTATAGAAAAATCTAAGCATAATTCTTAAAATAATTCTTACTAGACAACATCTTAGTTTAATCTACTTACTTAATTGCTCTCTTTTCTCTGTTTTTATTATCTTAAAATTAAATGTAACACACTGCTATGGATATAAAGTTATTGCTCAATCTAACATTTACATTTAGCCTAAAGTTTTGATGAGGGAATTATGATTAATTTTGGTCAACATACACTATACTAAGTCCTGTATATGATCATTCCTCCATCCACTTTGATCAAGATATGTAATTTCTAACATTACCTGCCTGCTTTTATACTATGCAGACTATGCATAATACATAATATCAAAGCTCAGAGAGAAAAATTCCAAATATCCTGCAAGGAAAAAGTATAGCTAATATTTTCTCTTGAAGTTATGTGGCACAGAAAGGTGATAACAGCTTGAAATGTCATGATCACAAAGTTGAAGTACTTTCAAAATACATCATCATGACGGAGTGTGAGTACTGATGGATTATTGGCCCAACATTCCTCCCTGGGAATATCATTAGCCAGAGCCAGTCCTGAGGATGACTCACTGTCATGCAACACAGGTGTCTTGATGGTCTTTGAAGCACCCTTGGGGACACCCTTCACAAAAGGATGTAGAAAAACACTGGTCAACATCTGAGGGATGTATGTAGTTATTTTTGCAAGAAGGTATTTTACATCTGCATGCTGCGATGCCCTTCTTGAACAGAAGCAGATTATAGCTGCATGCAAAATTAATTTAACAATAAACTCCATCCGTATGAGAGAGATTTTCCTGTTTTAACTCTGGCAGCATAGCTAAAGTTATTTCTGCGGCAGCAGGATCTTAGGAGACAACAGAATGCGGTATCAGGAAAGCATTACTGTTCCTATTTGCACATAAAGACTGGGGGAGGGAGTATTGCACTGGTTTCCCAAGGCCACATGCAAAGATAATGATAGAGTACAGAATGAATCCAGGTGTCCTTCTACCAAGTTCACTGATCTAAATTACTATCTTTTGTGCATTTTACCAAATATGCCATACTCTGCGGTCATCTATACTGCTCTGTTCTAAAATGATGAAAGCTTAACTGCTAAAACTGCTGATTTTACTGGAAGGCAATTTATAATATGCCTGGGTTTGATCGTATCTGTCATTTTTGCTTGACTTCAGCTCTATTAATAAATCAAATTTGAAAATGAGACTAAACAGCTAATTTTACTTCAGGAGTCTATTTGAAGGAACATGAAGTTCTGAGTGTTTTCAGTTTTGGCATCAGGTTCCTTATTTCTTTGATGGGCAGTTGCATAGTTTTAGACTTGAGTCATTTTTGTAACTATGAACTTCTAGTTTCCAAGATTTATTTCTCTGTAAAATGACTTAGATTATTCACTTGATTTGTGCGTTATTGCTATGTGGGATGGAATTTCCCAAGGACTGAGGTTATTTTGAAGTGTAAAGCTTTATTTGAATTTGTTGTGAGTGACATTTTGTTATCTGTTAATCTTCTAAACTGTGATAACTTCAGTGAAAAGCCAATGGAGACCTATTATTTGTGGATATGTTGTTATTATGGATTCTGGGTTCATATACTAACTTTGGGCCATGATGTTTGGAAATCCTTGCTGGGGGAAAATATGGTAAGGTAGGGATCTGTAATGAAACTCCATTATGGCTTTCTGGCTACTCACCACTTCATTAATTTTTCTCCATTAAGCTAGGTTTCCTGGAATTCATATCTGGTAATCCCTGGCATTGTTTCTGCAATTTTTGGATTGTTTCTTTAAGGTGAAAACATAGGTGAGACCTTATTCCCCAGGTGTTTGGGGTTTTGGGGGGGGGTCTGGGTTTTTTTGTTAATTTTTTTTGGTTTTTATTTTTTTTAATTTGCTTCTGAAATCTTATTTCTTAAGTGCTGGGGAGGATGACCACATTTGGTGGTCAAATTACTCTATCATTTGCACATCTGTTGATTGGATTCACAAGACTAAATCAGGTTGTTTAATCTGACACCTTAGAATCCGCACAAAGTAAATAGTTTGTAACACAATTCAGCTGACACATACTAGGTGGCTACTTGAAATGAATTAAATGTTTTCTAGAAGTGTTCATAATTTTTTGCCATTCTCTCTAACAGCATCAGGTGATTACCACATACAGATCTTCAATGGTACTGATGTCATCATTTAGTCAGATAGGTTCCACTCTATTAATCTTATTCCAAAATACACTGGAGAAAAAATCACAAACATATTAAACTTCAAATCTTCATTCTTCAACAAGATGCTTGAACTTCTACATTTCCAAAATTGAAAACTTAAGCTGATTTATTGTTTTGTAATTATTTCAACAGTAGAAAGGAAATAAAATGTTCAAAGTAAAGGAACATTAATATGAATTCCTTATGATAAAATGACAGTGTTTTTCAGAGATGATTCCATGTTGATGTGAAGTTGAAACATCACAGAAATGCTCATGATAAGATCTAATTTTTAATATCTAATAAAATAATACTTCTGGTATCCAATCATATTTTGTGAGTTCATTTCACAGCTTTGAAATTATAATGAAGCAGAAATGTGTAACATTCAAAGTGTATGTCACCTTAAAACTAAAATGACAAAAGATTGAAATCTATGAATGCTACTACATGCTCCACCACATTAAAGTGACAAAAATAAATTATTTGCATATTTTCATACATTTTACCTATTGACTTTTTTCTTTATATATCTTTAGGTTTTCTTGTTTCACTTATATACTGATTTTGTTTATAGATATATATAACCATTCAATAAATAGTATAACATGACCCAGCATGTAAATGGCTGTTACTGCCTCAGGACTGTGTCTTATATCTGTCTTTTAACCTATCCCTAGGTTCATTAGTACTTTTTGATTTCTTTTCTCTCTCTTTTATTTATTTATTTTTGGCAGTTCTTCAATGATGTGTCTGGAACAATAGCAACATCTTTCAATCTCAGGAGCACTTTTATAAAGTCAAAAAGAAATTCCAAAGACCAATGGAAGACACAGCCTATCCATCTTATCTTATGTTTTTATGTCCTTCCACTTACTGATTACCACTTAAAGTTGTTCATTATAAAATTTCATGTTAGTAGTACTACAGATTTTTTCCAGCATCTTATGAATGGTTGTGAATGAAGCTGACACCTGCAACATCTCAGATTATTGCTTACATCAATGCCAATACATAAAACAAGACAGCACCAATTCTTTAGTCCTAAGAGTAAATGATAAGGTTTGCATCACAAAACCTAAACAGTATGGCTGTCACCAAGCTGCCTTTTAGGAATGATCCCTATATTATGCTCAGAAGACATTTAGTGTTGCCTGCAAAACAGGCAGGACTAAAAATTATACAAGAGAATATATAAGATTTAGCACTGTGGGTGATCATGATCCAGTGACCAAGTCTCATTCTTGGAAATGTTTAGTTTACTAACATAGACATGGACAGTAAATCCATTTTTTCCATTTGTGGTGGAAAAAAATCCCACCTGGATGACTTAGAGTGTGCAGAAAAGGCAGATTATGAAAAGTCAAGAATAGGGAAGAGTTAATGACAATGGAAGAAGAAACCCCTCTTGGCACTTGATGAACTGGGCGAATCTCCAGTCATTCAAATCAGACACAAATGTAATATTCTCTTCTTTTTCCAAAATGCCTAGGTTTTATACGTAGAGGCATGAAACTGGTAATGGTGCACAAGGGTGTTAGCTTCATATGGAGATGGGACATGTCTAGGAGTTCACCAAACTAGGAAGCATTCTTGAACCAATTGTTATTTGATTAATGTAAGATGTACAGAATACAAGATTGGGCGCAGTCCTTGCACCTGGCTGATTCTGAGATGATACTTGACATTTTCATTTTTCTGAAGTTTTTTTCAGTTCAGATATCCTCTTTAAGAAGACAGTTTTCTGTGCTGGTATACTGAATATTATGTTCTGCCCAATTCCTGATCACCACTTGTTGTTAACTTTATACATTCAAGCATTTAAGGTAGTGACAAAAAGGTTTTTTTTCAGTTATCTGGTAACGAATCTGAGAAAGAAGAATATAAGGTGTTTCTTTGGTGATTTATGGGTTCACTACCAGGCAGTACCTCCTTAGTTACATTTTGTTTAAAATACAAACCACTTCAATCATTAGTAAAGGTGTGAAGCCTGAGTGATGCTGCTTCTAACTCATGCAGGTGAAAGGAGGAATGTTTTGCTGAACTCCAACTTCTGTTTCAGAAGCAGTCAGGCTAAATTATTAGAAGTATTTTCACCTTAGAATCTACCAAAGTTATTTTGGTTATAATATTTTGTTTAGATCTATGCTGTTACATTCCTTGTTTCAACTTTGTTTCTGTGTCTCACTGCTCTGGAGTTTTGAATTAGACCTACTTTTCACAAACTGTAAAGATTAGTTGGTTCACTTGCCAGCAGGGTATTTGCAGCTGCTCACTTCAGACATCCATCCAGAAACAGGAGCTGACGACATCTCTCACTGATGACCTGTCACTATTCAGAAATTTCCATCAAAACAGGCCTGAATGTTATAACTTTCATGAAAGTATAAAAATTGATAAAAGGTAACTTTTGAAAACATTTCATAACATAAATGGGCTTGACTTTTCTTAAAAAATAAAAATAATGATCTTTGGTTTTGTTCATGTAAACAACATAGGCTCCTACTTAATCTAAGAATAAAGAAGCTTAAATCATGTATCAGAAGACAGAGATACTTGACAGTTCTCATATGAAGAAAGAAAGAAGGAATGTGAAGAAATAGTTTATTATTAAAAGTAATTGGTATAATGATTCTTCTCAGGGGAATTGAAATGAGTAAACAAATACACCGCCAACTAACAAAAGTATCCAAATGTGTTGTTACACAGTAGAATTAAACATAGACTGCAGACACTATACAAGAGCAGACTTTTAAGAGCTCTTTGGTTTATTTTCAAGCTGGCATCACTCCCCTATCATCAAACTTTTTCAGTGTGAAAGGTTTTCTCTGTTACTGCAACTGTTCTTTCCAGAGGAGAACAGGGTTTTTTCCACTCAAAATGAGAGAAAAAAAAAAATCTCTAATTACTTTACCTGTTTTATTTTGTTTTCCTTCCAAGATTTCTCTCCAAGAATGTGAACAAGTAAAACTATATAGGGTCTACTAAATAAGAATATGTAGAATGACATGCATATTTTTCCTTCTTTTGCTTACAAATTATTTTAGTTAAACTGCATAATGGGACTCAAAGAGTGACCTAATACATTCACCACTTAACACGGGAGGAACTTAAATGTAATTTTAAACAAACTGTTCAGAGTTTTCCAGAATATTTGAAACTCTGGTCTTGAGAAAGTTCATCGAATATCATCATACCCTTAGCATCTCTTTATCCAGCATCTCTAATGGATTTCATCTACCACTCAATTTATTATAAGAATACTTCACAGATGATGCAAAATATTGCAGCATTTTTCATTACAGAGTAGAAAAAGCATTAAACCTATGACACTATTTTATATAATAACCTATTGAGTTTAGATAAAGTTTAGATAAACTTACAAGGAAATTCAGTTTAAAGTACTCTTTAGCCAGAGGAAGACTCCTAGGTTTTGACTCACCCCATCTGCTCCACAATGCTTTATGAAAATACAAAATCAAGTTGATTTCTACCATGAGGAAAAAGTTTCACATTTGGATGGAATAAAGACGTCTCCCTGCAGCCCCGTTAAGAACCTACATTGTCTCCTCACTCTCAAAAAAAAAAAAAAAAAAAAGAAATTAAATAAAAATTGCTTCCTTCAGGCTGTATGACTTTAAATCTTAGTTTTTTAAGCATTCTTCTTTCACAGGCCAGACAGTTGAAAAAAGCTGTCTAACAGGAGCAGTACAGAGGGTTAAGTTAATCAAGTACTTGTTGGCAACTGTAGGTCATCATCTATACTTCCTCTGTGACTCTATTTCTTGACAATTCTTTCACTAACTTAACCAACTGTGTTCACACAACAAACGTCACCTAGTCAAGAAGAAACTTAATATGTTATTAGAGGTAACTGAAAATTCATTATAATCCTGTTCATTTCCACTGATTGATCAAATGCCAGTAAATCACAATTACCCTTAATTAGTTTTTCCCTCGTCCGGTCCAGTGTTTTCTCTTAAACACAAAAATTCATCTGTAATATGAGTAAAAATTCTATCTTGACAGTTAAATTGTAGATTTTCTCTTTGCCTAATCAATTATTTCAGCCTCCATTTGAGGCTAGATACTGAGGCTGATGTGAAAAATCTAGAATTTAAAAAGTGAATCAAATTTGAAATTCATGGTTATGGTGATTTTTTTTTTTTATTCTCATTTTCTCCCCATCCACAATTTCTGGATCAAACCAATAGCCAAGTTAAGAAAAAGGAAAAAAATGTGCTGTATATCTTATTTCTATAATAATGAAAGAAAAAGCAGAGTATTATCTCCTCGATCTGTGCTTAAAAATGGTAATAATGTAGGGTCTTCATGATTTAGAGTAGCATGTGTCTCTTTATAAAGAAAAGAGTGTAAACGTTTCAGTAAAGAATAGGATCATATGAATTCAGCAATCTGCTATATACTACCACATACTAAGCCACTGGCAAATATAATGAAAACAGCAGGTCAGGAAAATTCAGTGAAAGCTATGAAAATATTTAAACTGACACATTTAGATGGTTTATGTACTTCTCCAGGATAACTGTGCGAGACAATTAATGTTAATGGAAACATAAGACTTACATTCTAATTTCTACTTTGAAGTCAACTCATACAAAACTTTGGGAAACAGTGTTGCTACACAAAATATCCTGAATACCACATCTTTTTACTTTACTGCACAGCAGTCATCTCCATACTCCAGCTAATTCTGCAATTAAAACTTTGACACACGCAAAAAACCTGTTGAAAAGTGTCTTCCAATCCAAGTGCTGCCACATGTATTCTCTCCAGAAAACTATCTGTGTGGCCAGATGACATTCTAATGATATGTTCATATTAAACACAAACATCAATGCTTCAAAGAAGTGTTGCTGGTTTCTTTTGCAACACTGAGAGTTCACTTAAAAGTTTAAGTTTTAAAAAAGAAAATATAAATAACAAAAACATTTCTGTTGCTCTGAAATACATGATGACTATAGTGATGAAAAAAGTCACAGTGACAATTACTTGTAACATAAGACCACTCTTCATACAAATAACATCCCTGATTTCTTCCTTTCCCCTAAATAAAACAAAAAAATAGAGTGAAGAGAATGTTAAAGTGACAAAAAAAAAAAAAACCACCCCTAACCAAACCCCCTCCCCCCCAAAAAAACCCACCAAAACTCCAATCCTCTAATAGCTTTATCTCTAGGTTTGGCTTTCATTCCAATAATAATTTGTATCCAGATATTTTCAATATAAAACTAACAATTAAAGATTTAACTGGAAAATTTCTGTCATTAGGTCATTCACAACATTTAAAAACAGTAATATAAAGAATTATACTGCTTGTAACTTAAAAACATCAGGTCTTGAAAATGGAAATCTTCCTGGTAGCATATGTTTATACTGTGTCATATTTGAACCTCATGTGTCTGTTTGGAAAGTATAAAATCAGTCAGTAGTAATATTCATGTACAATCTTTCCTTATGTTAAATTATATTTAATGAAAGATTTGCACAAGAGATTTATGGTTCTGAAATGTTAATATAGGTATTTTATAGATATACATACACATTTATTACAGCCAGTAATATTTGCATTTTTGCCATGATCTGAATTTCTTTTGTTAATGAGAACATTTTTTTTAATAAAAAGATACTGCAGTGTTCAGTTGTTTTGATTACCAGGGAGCTTTAATTTTTTTTATTTTTCACCAGTTTTGTGGAAATTAGGTATTTTTAATTTTAAAAGAGGCTTACTGTGCAAAACTCCAATTTTCCACTGAATAGGAAATGTCAGAATTTTCAGCCAGTCTTATTGTTTGTGTATTTAAAAGACCAATTCCATTTGCATCTCTGTGTCAAAACCTTCTGTTCTTCTCATCTTCCAATCACTTTTCCCTTGATTAAAATCGTACACTGCACAGTGTCTCTAGAATAAGACTGAGTTCAAGGGAAGGAAGTCAGCCAGGGGACATTCAACCTTATTAATAAGTATTTTATATGGATCCTAGATGTCACACAAAGCCCTGAGTAGAAGCTTTGCATTAGACAGAAAGATAGTAGAAACATTATGTTAGCAACAAAATGCAGTAGGTAATTTTTTCGGTCTCAAGCACTGCCACACTGTAGTGTCTACTAAAGCTGCAGTAAAAAATCCAGAGTATTTTTCTTGATATGTACTTAGATAAGACAGCAGAGATAATGAAATTGTTTGTATAAAAAATATGGCATATGGACACATGTGGATCTTCCAGAAAATATTAAAGCAGATTCAGGATTTTTCTTGTGGTGAACAGGAAATACACCCCCTCCTGTTGATATACTAAGGAATGCTTTGAATCTCACAAAAAGAAAGGGTAATTTAATTAGATATGCTACTGCTAGGAGACACACAGGAGGGGGGGGAAAAAAAAGCTTTGAAAAAACAGTGTACTAATTTAAAATAACTAAAGACTACCAAATTGGCGACATTTATACAAACTTGTTTTCTGTTCAGATTAAGCCTTTTAAGAGTATAGATGTTTAAGTCGCTTCAGGCGGTAGGAAAAAATCTTGCAAACTCAGCTAAGCTAAGTTAAATGGTCACGAAATGGATTTACATGTGTGTGATAATATTAGATACTTCAAGGTTAGTGTAGCAGCTATAAAATATCTCAGACCTTGATCCTACAAAAAAAGGACTTCAACTTTGTCAGCAGAAGTGATCTGAATGTTTATTCTACTTTTCAATATAATCGTCAGAACTGGCAGCTTAAGTCACTGTTGGATGTCAATCTCCTCATTATGAAATATACATTTTAGTTTCAACCCAAAACAACATTTAACAGCCATCATTTATATTCATTAAAGTCAACTGCCAATATTTCAGAATCATTTTCTTGCTATGAGTTTATATCTTTCTATACTATTGAGGCAAATTACAGGTCTGTCCGTTCAGAGAATCATAGAATCCTTTAGGTTGGGAAAGACCTCTAAGATCATGGAGTGCGACCGTTAACCTAACACTGCTAATACCACCACTGAACCACATCCCTAAGCCCCACATGTACACATATTTAAACATTTTCAAGGATGATTACTCAACCACTTCCCTGGGAAGCCTGTTCCAGAGCCTGACAACCCTTTCCATGGAGAAATTTTTCTTACATCCACTCTAAACCTCCCCTGGCACAACTTGAGGTCATTTCCTCTTGTCCTATCACTTGTCACTTGGGAGAATAAACCTACCCCCACCTCTCTGCAACCTCCTTTCAGGCAGCTGCAGAGGGCAATAAGGTCTCCCCTGAGCCTCGTCTTCTCCAGGCTGAACAACCCCAGTTCCCTCAGCCGCTCCTCACAAGACTTGGGCTTCAGACCCTTCCCAGACCCGTGCCCTTCTCTGGACACACTCCAGCACCTCAATGTCCTTCTTGCATTGAGGGGCCCAAAAGTGAACACAGGATTAGAGGTGTGGCCTCACCAGTGACCAGTACAGTGGGACAATCACTTCCCTAGTCCTGCTGGCTATTGTTTCTGACAGAAGCCAGGATGCCATTGGCTTCCTTGGCCACCTGGGCGCACTGCTGGCTCATATTGAGCCACCTGTCAGCACCAACACATCTTTTTCTGCTCAACATCTTTCCAGGCACTCGTCCCCAAGCCTGTAGTGTTGCATGGGGTTGTTTGGACTCAAGTGCAGGACTCAACACTTGGCTTTGTTGAACCTCATGCAGCTGGCCTCTGCCCATCCATCCTACTTGTCCAGATCCCTCTGAAGAGCCTTCCTACCCTCAGGTAGATCAACACTCCCACCTAACGTTTTCATCTGCAAACTTACTGAGGGTGCACTCACAGATTCAGAGATTCACAGAGTGGAAGGGGTTGGAAGGGACCTCTAGAGATCATCTAGTCCAACCCCCCTACCAGAGCAGGATCACCTGGAGTAGATCACACAGGAACAAATCCAGTTGGCTTTTGAAAGTCTCTAAAGAGGAGATTCCACCTCCTCTCTGGGCAGCCTGTTCCAGGGCTCTGTCACCCTCACAAGGAAGAAGTGTTTCCTCATGTTCAGTTTTAACCTTCTGTTCCCCAGTTTATGGCCATTGCCCCTAGTCCTGTCACAGGACACCATTGAGAAGAGCCTGGCCCCATCTTTCTGACACCCACCCTTTAGATATTGATAAGCATTGATCAGATCCCCCCTCAGCCTCCTCTTCTCCAAGCTGAACAGACCCAACTCTCTCAGGCTTTTCTCATGTGGAAGGTGCTCCAGGGCCTTAATCATCTTAGTGGCCCTGTGCTGGGCTATCTCCAGTAGTTCTTTGTCCTTCTTGAACTGAGGAGCCCAGGACTGGACACTGCACTCCAGGTGAGGCCTCACCAGTGCAGAGCAGAGGGGGTGGATAACTTCTCTCGACCTGCTGGATATACTCTTCTTAATGCATCCCAGGATGCCATTGGCTACAAGAGCTCAGTCTTGTCCAGATCACTCATAAAGATCTTAAATATCTCCAGTAGTTCTTTGTCCTTCTTGAACTGAGGAGCCCAGGACTGGACACTGCACTCCAGGTGAGGCCTCACCAGTGCAGAGCAGAGGGGGTGGATAACTTCTCTCGACCTGCTGGATATACTCTTCTTAATGCATCCCAGGATGCCATTGGCTACAAGAGCTCAGTCTTGTCCAGATCACTCATAAAGATCTTAAAGAGAACTGGCCCCAGTACCTGGGGATGACCACTTGTGACTGACCACCAACGGAATTTACCTTCATTCACCACAACTCTTTGGGCCTGTCCATCCAGCCAGTATTTTATCAAGCGAAGAGTACACCTGTCCAAGCCATGAGCAGCCAGTTTCTCCAGAAGAATACTGTGGGAAACAATGTCAAAGGCTATAGTCAAGTCCAGATAGACAACATCCACAGTCTTTCCCTCATCCACTAAGCAGGTCATGTTGTCATAGGACGAGATCAGGTCAGTGAAGCAGGACCTGCCTTTCATAAACCCATGCTGACTGGACTTGATCACGTGGTTTTCCTGTATGTGCTGTATGATGGCACGCAAGATGATCTGTTCCATAACCTTCCCTGGCACAGAGGTCAAACTGACAGGCCTATAGTCCCCACATCCATTTGCTGGGCCTTCTTGCAGATGAGTGTCATATTTGCTAACCTCCTGTCAACCGGGACCTCCCTGTTTAGCCAAGACTTCTGACAAATAATTTAAAGTAACTGTGTGAGGAGTTGCGCCAGATCCCTCCCTATTCTTGGGTGAATTCCATCTGTCCCCATAAACCTGTGTGTGTCTAATCTCCCAGTCCCTGTGTTCCAGCCTAAGGGGGCTGGGTATGTGGAGAGCAACTGGTCTTACCATTAAAGACTGAGGCAAAGAAGACATCAAGTACCTCAGTCTTTTCCTTACCCTTTATGACTATGTTTTCCCTCAAAGCCAATACAGGATGAAGATTCTCCTTAGCTCTCTTCTTGTTGATTCTAATGTATTTATAGAAACATATTTATTTTTACAGCAGTAGCCAGGTTAAGTTCTAGCTGGTCTTTGGCCCTTCTAATTTTCTCCCTGCATAACCTCACAACATCCTTATAGTACTCCTGAGTTTCCTGTTCCTTCTTCCAAAGGTCATAAACTTTTTTCCCAAGTTCCATACAAAGCTCTCTTTTCAGCCAGTCTGGTCTTCTTCCCTGCTGACTCGTCTTTTGGCACACAGGGTCGGTGCTCCTGCAACTTTAAGATTTCCTCCATTCTTCAATGTTGAGCCTTCCTGCATTTCTTTGTTCTTCAGGATTGCCTCCCAAGGGATTCTGTCAACCAGTTTCCTAAACAGGCCAAAGTCTGCCCTCTGGAATTCAAAGATGGCAGTTCTGTGCATTGGTGTAGATGCATTTCAGTTGGGCTACTGATCCTGCCACCTTTTTGAGGGGAGAAGCCCTAGTTCCTATGTGGCCATTCCAGGTGCTTCCATGGTTTGTAACACGTCAAGAAACCTTGTGTCTTCACTGATTTATTGATCTCCATCCTGTACCTCCACTCAGATGGCAGACCGAAGGACCTCACTAACACATCATGCCTCAAACTTTTACATGCCACCCCCAGGTTTACCTCTACTGACCCTAGTTTTATCCCTTTCCCCCTTCAAGTCTAGTTTAAAGTTCTTTCAATGACCCCTGCTAACTCCTGATCAAGGACCCTTTTTCCCTTTTGAAACAGGTGTACCATATTTGTTGCCATCAGGCTCATGCCATACAGACAGACCCATGGTCAAAAAACCCAAAATGCTCCCAAGTGATACCAGGCTCAGAGGCAGGTGTTGTTTGGCTAGCTCTTGCCCTTTCTTCCCTCATTCCCTTTAACTGGAAGGATAGAGAGGAACACTACTAGTGCTCCTTATCCCTTAATCATTTGTCCCAGGGCCCTGAAGTCCACCTTGATTGCTTTCAGACTTCTTTTTGCAACCATCTCTTCCTACCTGAAAGATCAATAATGTAATCCAAGGGCCCTAGCAGGCTAGCAAGCTTTCCCTTCACATCTTTAACAAACAGTATCATCCCTTTCTCCTTATTTTTATTAGGATTCTTGGGTCCTGTCCTAATGTTAATTTCATTAAGAAATTAATCCCTAAAGTCATTAAGAAATTAATCACTATCTCTACCTGTTCTTTTAAAGAATTTTAAAAGTGTTATATGGTTGCTATTGTGTTACAGCAGTGATTCACTTAAGAAATCATTCTGGCACATTTGTAATTCCCTTCTTTCTTCTTAACATATATATTGTTCATAATTTATAAAATTTAGTGAGTAGGGTTGAGTTCTGCTGCCAGTGGAATCAGTGGAAAGATCCTTATTGGAGGCTAGAATCAGAAAATCTGTCATGGTGCACATTCTGGCAGCTTCTGAATTAATAAAGAGAAAAGCTCAAGTATATTGTTTGCTCAAATAATAAGCCAACATCATTAATTTTGTAGATATTGTAATAAGGGTCATAGATGGAGTCTTGGCAGCTTTTTGATTCTATGTGCAACTAAACCAGATGGAATTATGAAACAAAGTTTTTTATTGCAACCTTTTTTTTTTTTTTTTTTTTTTATTAACCCAGTGAATGTTTCAAGGGAAGTAATAAACATCATTGGAACAGTTTTGGCTGATGTGCTGAGTCAGCTGGCAGCAAAGATCCTATTTCCATAAAAAGATGAAGTCCTCTGGATTTGGTAATGTTCATTAGCGAAGATCTGCATGTGGTTTTTATTTTATTTAGTTCTCTAGCCTTTACTGATGTAATGATTTACGAAAATTTTTATTTTCAATGTTCTATCAATTTAAACTGTCCTTTTGCCACTCCTGTTATGATCTAAACTACTAAAGAATATTAAACATAACTGATCAATAACTATAATAGAGAATTAATTATTGCTGGTATCCAATAACCCATCATAATGCATATCAATGATATTTCACATTAAGTATAGCAGTTCTTTCATTTCCAATTATCTTTTTCATTTGATAGATAAGCATGTTTTTTGGGGAAAAAGAAATAATTTAAAAAGACACAATGGAAAACTCATGGACATAAATAAAAGTCAAACACAAGTTTTTAATGTAACTAATAAAAATAAAAGGAAAACCTCAGCCAAGCTAGCTTCTGTTCTAGTGAACATTCATTGGTTTTCAGATAAATGCTGCTACTGTGACATAAAGTAGCTAAATTCATTCACTGCTGGAGTTTAATACAACTGTAAACTTTTATGTAAAAATATATTGGTTACCTACAAATGCCTAGAACTACTGGCACTTTTACTGGCCTTCATTTGAGTTATTTTCCTTCAGCTATTACCTGACATTCTTTGTGACTTTAATCAGATGTTTCCAATTACTTTTTGCATTGCTGCTGCTGTTTAGCTCCTCTTTTTGTTTCATACTTCTAGCTAATTATAGATGAGCAGCAATGGAGACTGAAAACATAATTGTAGTTGCACAGAATTATAAGATGAATACCAAAACTCCCTACCTCGCATCTGCAGCTCTTTCTCTCTAACCTTTATAAAGCATGAAGGATAGTAAAGGTACCACTTCTCAGATTAGCTACTGTGAAGATATCAAAGGAAAGATTTAGAAGCAATCACATCTGAAGATTACTCATCAGAGGCAAATAGATTTAAAGGCACAAGTTACATAGGAAGGCAATGTGTTCATCCTGAGATGCAGGGAACTATGATATATAGGAATATCCAGAATTTATACAGATAAATATTAAAATTACTTGTATTGTTTATTTACTCAATTGGTTGTATTTTTCTTCACACACTGAAATGGCTGTTGATAAGCTGAGAGAAGCCAGTAGAACATGGGAACACCAGAGTAACTAAAATATGCCCATATAAAGTCATTTGTAACAATGAGGTCATGCATATTTCTGAAGAAATCTGTCAGGATTTAAGGATATGTCTTCAAAGTTATACCTTTAAAGTGTTTGGGATGCCATACAGCCTTAAGGTCTTTGTTTCCAAGCCCTTCAAGTTTTCCCCATCCTAACTGCTGCCAGTGTCTGTCACTCCCACTTGCACATGCTTGTATGCTCTACAGATTCTTTAATAGCATCAACATTTTCAACACAAAGCCTACCCAAGTAGCAAAGCCAGAAAAATAGGTATGAATCACTTCTCAGTATTGTGACAACTTCTCTAGGAATCTAATTTTAAGCATCTATATAAATTTAGACAGGTAAGCACTGTTGTCTTCTGACAGACTTTCATCTACTCCATCTCAGAGTGCTTTATTATCTAGACTATTAGATCTCTAGGAAAGTTCAAAAAAAGTTGACTCTCCAGGATAATGATTAATTCCATACTACACTTTTTTTAATACATTAATGCAGTATGTAAGAGATGTAAGGCTGTTGTCCCTCATCCCAATATTATTTTTGTTCTTTATCCAACCACATTCTTAATGCTAAATACTCAAGCATAAATACCTGCCTTCTTTTTAAACCCTGTTCTTATATTCAAAATTTTCATATATGTGAATCTAAGAATTTATCATTAGTGTAATTAAACAGTTATTATTAGTTCAGTTACAGTGATACTAGCAAACTTACAGTCTACATTCTCTAATCAATATAAACCAAATCTCATTAACAACATTACAGTTAAAAGACCTTATACAGGAAAAAGCCTCTTGGTATCTATCTCTCTGAAACACTTCCTGCCCCGCTACTCCTCTGCACCTTAACCTCAGCAGTTTCAGTCAGGGCTGGGTAAGGTGGGCAGTGTCCTCAATCCATCAGAATGAGTAATTCTTTCTTGTCCTTTCTGGAAGGCCCCCAGGTTGATGTAGACAATTTCTTTCTCCTCAGTTTTGGGTCTCTTTGGGGCCATGTTTATTAAGGTACATTCTATATCATGCTTTTCCCTTTGTTCTTTCTAAATTGATCTATAACGGTGTTGCACCTGAATTCACTCCTTTGCCTTTTTTGCTTGCTTGGTTTTGTCTTGTTTTGTTATATTAGATGCTTCTTTGTCTTTTCCATTACTCCTAAAATCAGTTTTGCCCAGCTCCAAAGTTCCCAGTGCCAAGAGAATCTGAACATTGTTGAGTCACTCATTAGTTGTTAACGAAGTCTCAGGAACCATCCTTCAAGGTGATACCCTAGGCTTTTATTTCCCCTTTATGCAGCATCATTATTTTGGAGTCATAGGCAGTTCTCTCCACACTTCATGAATATTTGGTATTCCTATCTGTATCAAAAATTTTGACAGGAGATGTTCCACTCCAGAAGTATGCAAAACTAACCAAAACTAAAACAGCTAAGTTAATAGCATCCTGGAATTTTGGTAATTGTTGTTAAAGTAAACAATAAAACAAAGCTCCAAGCAACAAGAAAACACCTGACAAAGTAAGCCTGTTGAACTCCGTCTTGAGCCTTGTTTTCTACTGTAGGGCAACAATTTCATTCTTGCAGTTTCAACTGTACTAGTGGGGTCTGGCAAGAAGGTACGCTCCTGAGGTACAGATCAAAGCTCACAAAGATTGAGATCCTGCTAGAATTAGTCTCCTGCTTTCTGCATAATCATTCTAATCACATTATGCAAGTTGTGATAGGCCTTGCCATTACCTTATTTTTAAAATTTTTCATCCTTAAGTATTTATCCTCAGAATGGTTGGCAGGACTTGATTTAGTTGTCTAAGTTTTCCCACTCATTCTCTGCATAGTCCCTAAAGAGTTATGAATGCCTTATATAGGTGGACTGCTCCACCTGCTCACCTGCTCCTTCAGTAATCCTCTCTCTCCCAGGTGAATTCATAGGAAACATTCCATAAAGATGAACATTATTACCTTATTTAATATTTCCCACAGCCATGAACGAGATGATCAAGCTGGGTGCTGCACTAGAACTTGAACCACTTTTTTACACAATCAATTCATTTAAGGAGAAAAAAGATTCCTCATTAAGAATAACTTCGTGGTATTGTTGATTGAAAGTTTTATTTCCCCTTCTTCCTTTCATGAATAATGTTGGGTTTTGTACTGATTGAGTGGTGAAGTCTTGTAAAATATAAGATAGACATAGAATTCCTGATGACTCAAAATTGATTAGTCAGAATTGAAATATAGAATAAGGTGATAATAGCTAGGTGATACTTAAATGTAGGATGTCACCAAGATGAAGGGCTCCGAAGGGGAGGATTGAGTCAGAGGACCCTTCCTAAAGTGGCAAAACCACGGCAAAATCCACAGAGGAACAAGCATCCGAAGGCACAGTACAGAGAAAGAGAGGGGGAGCCCCAGTCCCCTTCCCACCCACCCCGAGCAGGAGAAGTGCGCTGAAGATGAGTGCTGACCAGAGGCGGCTCAGCCTCAGAGGAGGGGGGGACAGGAGTGATGGCGGCCAAACCCCTCATGGACAGGGGCAGCCCCCGAGGAGAGCAAGCGGCCCGGAGCGTGGGAACAGTGCGGGCAAACAGGGTGTGGCACGGCCGGTCCCATGGCAGTTGGCCCAAGCAGGGTGGGCAGGGCCCAGCCATGGTGCCTACTTGGCCAATAGCCATCACCAGGAATAACATGGCAACCCAGATGGTGGGACCACTCAGGCGTGTCGCTGTCCAGGTCTCGGGCTGCAGGGTGTGCCTGAGCCTGTCACTCGTATGCGAGGGCAGCAGAGACAGCCCTGTGAGAGGGGTGACCGGGGGGATGATCTGCTCATCGTGGCAGCACAGCTGAAGGAGGAAGTGGAAAGGCTGAGGGTTATCAAGGAGTGTGAGAAGGAGAGAGGGTTTTGCTTCCACCGATCTACCACCCCAAAGGAAAAGGCAAGGCAGATTGCTACAGCCAGCAGTGGATCCCGTATCCTCTTGCCACCAGGGAGACGGAAAGAATTTAAGAGAGGGAGGGGAATGGAAAC
>NW_010233862.1:0-1235 GCF_000690775.1 Eurypyga helias
TCAGGTCCCTCCAACCCAAATTGCGCTGGGATTCTGTGACTCTCCATCCCCCTTCGGCTCAGGTGACAGTTTCCTTAGCACCTCTGCTATGACGAAAGGCTGCAAGTATTGGGCTTGTTCAGCCTGGAGAAGAGGAGGCTCCGAGGAGACCTCATTGCAGCTTTCCAGTATCTGAAGGGGCTACAAGGGTGCTGGGAGAGGACTTTTTACAAGGGTCTGTAGTGACAGGACAAGGGGTAATGGGTACAAATTGAAATCAGGGAGGTTTAGATTAGGTATCAGGAAGAAATTCTTCCCACAGAGGGTGGTGAGGCACTGGGACAGGTTCCCGGAGATGTTGTGGATGCCCCATCCCTGGAAGTGTTCAAGGCCAGGCTGGATGAGGCCTGGAGCAACCTGGTCTGGTGGAAGGTGTCCCTGCCCATGGCAGGGGGGTTGGAACTAGATGATCTTTAAGGTCCCTTCCCACCAAAACCATTCTGTGATTCCATGATTCCTGCTCGTTGTCTCATGTCCCAAACTGGAGACTCCGTGGAGTTTGCTCTGGCACAGCAGAGAGAGGAACTTGGAAGCGATGTGCAGATCTGTCCCCGCTCTCTCCCTGCAGGTCAGAGCCCGGTGCCAGCACCTCCCTGTGAAGGAGGAAACTCTGCAGCGGGTGTCCCTCTACATCGAGACCGTCATCGGCTCCCTGCCGGCGGATCTCCAGGCCGTGCTGCACCACTGAGCGCGGCCGAGGGACTCGGCTGGAGACGGAGATCCCTCCCACCCTGCTCCAACCTTCCGGGCCGCTGCAGTTGCCTTTGGAAAGTTCTTCCCTGATCCAGCCAGCGTGTCCTGACGCAGACCCTGCTCGCAGGCGGTTGCGATTCCGAGCACGCGTCAGGGTCAGAACTGTGGCAGAACCCTGCGCTACTCTCCATCTGCTCCTGCTTCCAGGAGCTGGATTTGGGGGCCCTGAATGCCAGAGTGTTCCTGTTAGCAGGTGGGAACATGAGAGCCAGGCTTCCAGCAGCATGCGATCGGCCGTGCCAAACCTCTCGTACCCCGATATCCACATCCACCTCTGCCTAGTGCTTGGGCTCCCGGAATTTCAGTGCCACCATCCCGCCCGGGCGAAGCCGGACCAGCCCTGTACGCGGGGGTGGCTTTCAGGACAGCTCCCGGATAAGGAGAGAGATGCCCATCCCTCGCATCCCAGTGGTGGGAAAAGCCCCCTCCCTGCCCGTTCAGCC
>NW_010233863.1:0-15702 GCF_000690775.1 Eurypyga helias
GGTTGCTTAAGAGGAAGCAGGGGAAAAGCTGTATTTTCTGAGTGTCTTTTGTCCCAGTATTTGTTGCTGTGCACGTGTCCAAGGAGGAAGTACAGGCACCCTGCAACCTGCTGGCTCGGCACGACTGGATGCATAGTGCTGTAGCCTGCTGCCTGGCTCAAGACACGGAGGTTTGAGTTTGGGGTGGAAAGCCCTGTGGCCAGTCCTTTAGGGAGTTTACTTTGGCTGAGAGCAAGGGGAAGAGGTGTGGGAGCCCCGAGCAGGAACACATGTGCCTGAGTAATGCCTCAGCTGGTGTCGGTGGACTCATACAGCAGGCAAGGTGTGCCACTCTCAACGGCAAACAGCTCTGCTTGCTGGTTGCAACTCATGGGACAAAGATCGTCCAGCAAATGTGGAAGTCATGGGACAGCAAAGTATGCTCAGCAAACGTGGAAGTCACGGGAGAAAGCAAATCTGATTATCTTGAGGGTTGGGGAGGGTGTTGCTGCCAGGTCACTTCACTCTGGCTGGGGCATTGCCGCAGCTGTGACCCTGGGGCAGTATTTTCCTGTGTGCAGAAGGCCAGATGCTGCGGCTGACTCAGCGTGGGTCCCTTTCATGAGCTGGGGGTGAGCTGATGCAAGAGCTCTCCTGGCTGAGGGCAGGAGTTCCCCCTCGCTGTTCTCCCCCTCTCCTCTCACGTGCTGCTGCCCAAGCCATCCGTTCTGGTACCAGCATCTGCCTGAGCCCTCTGCCGGGAAAGCCATCCACCTTCCCTCTGAAGACCACCAAGTGCGCTCTTGTCAGTGGGATGCGCCCTCTTGTCTTGTCCTGTCTTCCTTGGGGAGATCTGCTGGGCACCACATCCCTTGCACTGCCTGAGCCTGGGGGATAGGGCAAGAGTCTGGCCCTATGCCATGCAGGGCTGGCTAAATGGGTGAAGAGAAACAAGGGTTTCCTTCCAACTGATCACTTCCTATGCTGTACTTGTCTCCTTTCTGGTGTTCCCTGTTTTTGTCACTTTCTGGAGTTGAAGCTAGGATGGTGATATTAATAATATCTGGGCAGGTTTAACGAGCCTCTCATTAAAATGCTGTGTGCCATGGTAGTGACTACACCTGAGCTCAGCACAGGCCACGGCGTGGGTTTGCACACAATTGCAGGCTGTTCAGCACTTTCATGGATGACTGAACTACAGATTACGCTGCAAAATTAGAAAGTTTAGGCTTGAACGAGCCAGTAAATAGGCTCTGGAAATAGCTTTGCTGAAAGGGAGACAGCACCATCTCGGGTTGGTAGGAGAAAGCCGGAGTGCCCCTCTGATGCTTAGTAGCAGAATGAGTAGGCACGTTTTCTCTTAGGCTGTTAGGAGGAAAAAGGTAGAAACGGTGCTGAAAATCATAGGTTGTGTTTCAAAAGCCTGGAGAAGCTTGGCAAAAACTTCCAGGCTGGTTAACATGTTCAGCTGTGATCTATCTTGCTCATTTGTAGCTAGGTCAGTCTAACCTGCTACTCCTGTAAATTGCACAGACACTGATCTGAGAGAGGCTAAATGTGGTTTCTTAAGGTTTGGGGTTTTTTTAACATGTGTCCTGGAAAGCTAGAGCAGCATGCTAGAAAGCTTGCTCCAGGCTCAAGGATGAGCAAGTGCCAAAACTGAGCATGGAAGCTTCTGGGTGTTGTGCTATAGATTTATAACATAATTTTACTTGCAGTCTGGTGTCAGTATAAAGGCTGAGATTTATCTTTTGTCCCCCTCTTTTTTTTTTTTTTTTTTTCTTCTCCCCTCCCTCCCAGAAGTTTTTAGATCCTGGAATATCACAAATTTGTAATTCTCACCTCCCTTAGAGTTTGAATTGTCTAAATCATATAATTGCATGATTTATTCTCATTTTTCGTCTCCTGACTCTTCAATATAGCATGCATGACCTCGGCTAGGCAAGGCAGGTGAAGCACTGGAAACTGCAGGCTCTGAAGTTATCCTGTGTAATCTGAACTGGCTCAATAAATAGCTCTGCAACACATTCCCAAATCGGACAAAGTGGAAAACATCTGACAGCTTTCCAGTGCATTGACATGTGCTTTAGCTCTGCTGTAACGTGCAGTTCTCTCCACTGACAGGTCTGTGATAAGATCAAGGTTGTTAAGCCACCTACCTTCTGTTTATGTAACCAGCTTTTCCTTGCTCTGAGTCAATTGATGCGGCTCTACCAGGAGTGATCACGGAAGGGTTGACTGAACAAAAATCTTACGAGATCACCCTAAACTGACCATTTCTTGTTTAATGATAAATCTTTGTTTAAAGAGCAGCCACAGGCTGTTCTAACGCTGAGATGGGATGCGACTTTCTGGAAACGGCATCTCTGTAGTTCTACTAGCTTTGTGCAAGAACTGTTTAAAAACAAAAAAGTATGAAGTAGAAGCATTGCAGCTGCTCAAAAAAAAAAAGTACTGTGCATGCTTTTTATAACATGCCTGGGGGCTCAATTTATGCAAGAGTGGAAGAGGTTATTGGAATTACAGTACTCTCCTTATAAGTATAAATCTTCTTGCTCTACATTGCTTCCTTCGGTGTGATCAAATTATGACTTCTCGTACAATCTGTTGGCCTCTTTCTCCTCAGTACTTCCTCTGAATTTCCTTCCCATTTTCTGCTGCCCAGAGTGGGTACGAGCTCTTCTAGGCACACGGTGTCTGCCATTAGGGCATGGGCTGTCACCCCTATTTTAACCCTAAAAACCATATTCTGGAGCAGAGGTGCTCCTGAAGCATTGCTAACGTGTTGTCCCAAATCCTGGGAAAACTGTACCATTTAAGACAGTCCATTTGAAATAAATTTACACTAGTTCATAAAGTATGCCAATGGGGAATAAAAGGAGTATCTTTCTAAAGCTCCTGGGGCAGTTAGATGATGTTTGGTTAATGCAGAAGTTGTAGCAGGATCTGATTTTAATCAGTTATTCTATTTCAGTTGCTGAAAATCTTGTGTGTTGTCAATGTGACCAAAAAACCTAAGGATTTAGTTTTATTTGAGGTACTTCTTGTATGACTGGTCTACGGGGACTGCAATTAAGATGCAACACTGCAGTTGTTAATGCTTGTGATGATGACAGTCAGGTGAGATTAGAGGGTGCTTGCAATTTCCCCAGCTCAGAACACAGTTTGCGTTTGCCATTTAAAGTGTCTGTCTTTTTAATTGTTCCAAACCAGCCCCAGCCGCTCCATATGGGAAATCTTATCTTCTGGCATGCAAATACTTGGAGCTGTTTAGGTTTGTATCATTAAGGTTTTTTTTTATTTTATTTATTTATTTTATCTGTGCGATGGCAAATAGACTCGCAGCTCTGTTCGTCCCTGTTGCGCAGCCGAGAGCTTGCTGCCAGTGAAAGGAAATGGGGGGTGGCTCCTCTCTTCCCCTTCGAAATTCCTTTGCATTGTCTCAGCTGCTCACGAGTCCAGCTACAAGGGGGTGTTTTAAGGTGGGTGTATAGTTGCCAGAAAGTTGCCTTTCACTTGCAGCTCTTTGACTCGTCTGAAGTGGTTTTAGAGCCTTAATGTAAGTGTAAATTATGGTGTCTGTTCCCACTGTGTTTTTTTTTTTCTTTTTTTAAGACAGATACTAAATGGCTTTTTCTTGCAATGTCCATCTGAACTAGGGTTCAGCATTGTGATGGGCTGCTGGTAGCAAAAGCTTCATGTAACTCGTGTGCAAGCGTCCGGGCAAGCGCTGTCCAAAGTGACTGATGCCACCATGGGGATGCGGGTGGTCTGTATCTCGCAGAGTCCTTTGGCTGGGAGTGGGTCTCAGAAGGGCTTCCAAGGACTCCTCCTGGCAGGAGCAGAGCACTCCACCCTTGCTGGCAGGTCTGCTCCTTCTCACCAGCCCGTTAAGTGCAGAGCCTCCCCACAATGACCTGCTCAGTGCCCGAGCTCTGAGTACTCTGCTTTTAGGCTGGGGAACAGTCACGTACTTCGCAGTTACAAGGGGTTGATAGTGCAGCAATATTGTACCACTGGTGTATGTCCAATGTTGTTACGGGTTTATGGTTAATTCCATACTTCCGTGATCTGAGAGGTATGTTGTGGCTTATTTTTGTCTTTTTTGTTTCTTAGCAGGGAATTGAATCTGTTGCACATACAAAGCCTATTCTGCTAAATCTGTTGACTGAGTTTTAATTATCCTCTTCCTTGGCTGTGTCCTTACACTTGGCATAACTCGAAAACTGGTAGAGCTAGTGTTGCAATTGAGATGGGTAGGAATGAACTCAGGAGCTGCCCTTGAGATATTCCTCATGTAAGGTTGGATTTTCACCACCCCACTCCCCAGCTGCTTCTTCCAGTGAGGCACAGGCATATGTGTGTTTCTCTTGTGTGCATGTGTTAACTTTCTGCTGTAAAAGGAAGCACACACAGGTTCATAAATCACCTATGAATGAATAGTGCTTTACTTCCCTTTCCTGCATGTCCCTACAGGATAGCTCATCATGAAAATGCAAGCCAAATTAGCGTGGCAACAGGATGTGCATAGAGGAAAAACCATGTGTATGAGGAAAGTGGATTTAGAATTTATCTGTACTGACTTGAATATTCAAGTCCAGCAACAAATGTCAGCACACAAATTCACATAAATATTTATGTGCCTTTCAAGAGGAACCGTAATTTAACAAGGCTAGCCAAATTTCCATCCCCAGTCACGCAGACATGACTGCTATTTTCTCGCTTACAAATAACATAACCCTGTGGGATTTTTACTAGTTCAAGTTAATTAAATTTCACTCAAAGCATGAAATTTGCAGGCGGCGCTCATTGCAGCGTTTCTGCAAACGCATATTATTTAGTCAGATACAATAAAAAGTTCGCTTTTGTTTTAATTCTGTCTTTTGTTTGTTTGTTGCCCGTCTACAGAATTTAATAATATATATGCTGTACCAGTGCTCATATTGCTTGCTTTTCCTTTTGAAAGAAAACTGCTCGATGTAGCATTGTGGATTAATTTGTTTATAAGTCATATGCTGCAGTTACTGATGGACCTAGAAGTATGAGCTATGTTTTGGTCTTTTGAGAACATCTGGTCCCTTCTTAAATGAATTGTACATACACTACGTAGTTTTTAGAGATAAGTTGAGACATAAGTGCTTGTTAGTATCTTGAGAACTTGTTTGCTCACATTCTTTGAATTCTGGTTACGCTATGAATTGAGAGGAGAAGTTAGTTTACTGAAGTCTAATGAATGATGTGCAAATCTTTGCAAGCGCTACTCCAGTTTGTCTGTATGAGCTGTATGTCTGCGTTAGTCACTCACACATTCAGTAAGGAATCTTTCAACTATGGATAAGCTAGAATTTAGGTTTGGTAATAAAATAGGTAGTATCTTAGAGAAAAAGGGTGTTTGAAGAAGACTCTGTCTGTGGCTTGGGAATGTAGCTGTCCCTTGATGAACAGTGTGCTTGACTGAGGGAGGGAGCATGGTTCAGTATTTGCATCAGAAGTTTGGGATCCAGGTTGTTGCGCCTCTGTGGGTGATTTCCCCTGATTCTCTCTCTCTCTAAACTCCTTGTGTTTGGAGGAATTCAGGGCAGACTAACCATTCTTGTGGCTTTGCCTTCCAGCTTTCTGTCCTATTCCTGAGGCAGAGATCACCTTTTCTAGAGTAAACTACTAGCTTGTACACTGATACCTCAGTCCTCTCCCGTACAGTCAGGCATTTAAGTGCAAATACATCTCCATCAGTGCCTTGCCTCACGTATTCAATATGTTAGGTTAAGGACATGCACTTCATTCTGCTACTGTTTATTCTCCGAGGAGAATAATCTCTGGCAGAAGCAGCAGCGGAGTACAGTGCTTGTGTATGCCTCGGCCAGCCGGGGATGCGTGGAAGTGCCGTGGTGCGGTGGAAGAGGGCTAGCTCTGCTGGAGTGTTGTAATTAATAATCCTGTTAAAAATCCAGGCCGAAAATACCTGTGTGCCCCACTACAAAGACATAGGTAAGTTTCTTTATATACTATCTGTTATCCCGACACTTGAGACTAACTCTATGGAGAAATGAGGAGGACACTTTCTCCGTGAAGTTCAGTAGGTATTTAAGCACATGAAACAGGGATTGTTTTCTAAAATAACTAAAGTAATGAATTGCTGGAGTTTTCTGCTTGCTGTGGAAGTGCTGTCGAGAAGCAGCAAAGTGTCAGCTCTTCTTTAAGGGCCTTCTCCAAGTTTCAGCACTGCTTCCACCCTGATTTCAGTCCCGTACTGGTAGGCAGTGTAGCTGTCTCCTGGGTATAGAACTGTTCTCCTTTGGAGCACTCACAGCTTTATGAAATAAGTCAGAAGAAAGACAAGTAACAAAAAAAAACATACAGGAAGCAGAATCAATAATGTGGTGAGGCAAAAAGCAATATAAGGGAAGAAATGTTTTTCTTATTATAGCAAACAAAAATGGATTGAAGGCAGGGACGAAAAACAAGAGCAACTTAAAAAGAATGTATAATGGTAGAAGTAGCTTATGTGGTGGAATTGCAACCCGCGTTCGTAATAAAATCTCGTTTTGGTTTCATTTATAGCTTTGACTTTGAAAAGGGGGGTTTGTCTAGAACTTGACTGACTTGTTTTTCAAGGCACGAAAGCAAATCTGTGTTTCTAGGAAGCTTGAAGAAAATTAATTAAAGAGCTTTTGAATTATAGATCCATTAAAAATGACTCTGCTTTGAAAGTTAAATAAATAAATAAAGCTGTCAGTGTTAGTCATCTGTTGGAAAAAAATGGCTTCTCTTGTATCTGTGCAGTAGAGAAACCCAATTACTGCACTTCAGTGCTTTGGAATTTGGGCAGGAGAAGCTTTGGTTATATGAACCTTGACTCTACCCCATATGAGTCTTTTCAGGCTGATTCACAACTCTCATGACATCTGAAGTGTTGCCCTGTCCTTATTGTTTGGGTGGTTTTTTTGTTTGTTTGTTTTGTGTCTGTACTAACTCTGGAAGAAAAATATATAAAGTTCAATCTGCATCTTGTGAACCTTAAACCTGATAGATTTGACTTTTTCAGGAGCCAAGCTTCGCTCTTCTTGACTTGAGTGTTGCATTTCAATAAAATAAGTATCCATGCAGCTGCCTTTCCTGCCTTCCTGTCTTTTTCTTTATGCTCTTTGACTGAGGGCAGGTGCTTCTCATAGGTCTGGGGTCCGTAATGTGTGGCAATGCAGAGAACAAAAATAGCCAATGCATGACCCAAAGAGTGAAAATGAAGGAAACAGAATATATAAAGCATACAACACCTGCCTTTTCTTCCTTGCTGCTGCTAAGAGGGAACGTGACAGATATTTTGCTGAAAGAAGAAATCTGCTCCTATCCAATGAAGAATAATAACAGCAATTAAATATTTTGTATCCTAGTTATTTCAGAAACAAAACCACGGCCAGACAAAGCAGGCAGTGTGTTGTGCTAACTTGTGTGAATCCGAGTAGCACTGCTGCCTCGGTGCTGTACTTTGCTGGGATCCTAGTGGGAGTTTTAAGTGCCTGGTAGGACTTGCACTGGAGATACTGGTGATTTTTTTCTGCCAGAACAGCTTTGTGCATGACTTCTGATCAGGAAACATTTATTTACCTGTAGTGTCTGTCCCTCCTTCGGGCCACTCGTGCGTGTCCTGCTAGCCCAGTGCCACCCAGCTACAAGCCGGCAGCGTGGCTCTGCTCACAGCAGGGCAGGTGGAAATCATCACAGAAGTGGACTTCTTGGGGAAATAACCCACCTGCCTATCCCAGCGGGAGAGGGCCTTTTATTTATGAGACCGTACAAGAAAGATCCTTTCTGCCCCGATTGCTGGGATGTGTTAAGATCTCAAAATGACAGTGCAGGAACTGGCTGAAGCTTTTGCCCTGCTCTCTGAGGGGAAACCTGACAGCAGCTCAGGGACAGCCTAAGCTGACCTGGCTCTCCGGGTCTGCCCATCCTTCCTTAGCTGGTGCTTGTGCTACAGTGAATTGAGTCAAGGGTGTAAACCAGCAGAAAACTATTCATTTTGTTGTTTGGCTTGGTTTCAAGTCAGTTTTCCCTTGATTTCCTTCCCCCTGATCCCCAAAAGCTCACCCCAGTTGGAATGAGCATGGACAGACAGAGGAGGAGAGCAGGAAGGGGTGATTGGGGAGTCAAGGAGAGAGGAGGGACTGCAAGAGCATGATACAAATTCAACTTGCCATGGTGCCCTGCTGTCAGTGCAGTTTAAGAGCCCTCGTGGCTTGTTTGTCGTGAAGATGAATCAATTCTTGCAAGCTTATTGCAGCAACCTTAGGTCAGGAAATTCTCTTGGTGAAAACAGATTAGGCTGTTACAAGTTGCCGTGAAGCTTGCCTGTATTCAGTGTGGGTCATTCTAGAATGTGAGATTTAAAACTCTTTTCTTACAGGCTTTTTAAAGATTGGGCAGTGTTTAATTGCATCTTGGCAGAGACAGCAGGTCTAATATAGAAACGTATGTCTCAGACAGGTTGATGTTTCCTCCCAGGATACTGTCTTTGAAGTATTAGCAGATGGAAGTCCTTGCACTTCTTCTAGGCACTAACTTGTCTTAGAGAAGAACAGATAAACTGGCAGCAGAGAAAAGGATTCTTAAAAATAATTTATAGGGATGTGTATGGCTTTAACTTTATTTACTTTAGCTCTCGGAGTGAGGAAACTGGCTATGGATCTATTTAAACTTTGAAACTCAGTTGGAGAACCAAATATGATCAGGTCTTGTTTATGAGACTTCCACTTTTCTGGCTGGCTTTTCTTAGCAACATCCAAATTAGTGAATAAATAGAAGCCTCCAGTCTGCCGATGACAACAAATAATCTGTGATTCAGAGTAAAATATCTTGATCATGGACTTGGCAGCCCTAAATCTTCAGGAGTAGAAATGCAGAGCATCAGTGTGATATTACAGTACTGGAAAGACCCAGTTTCTCTCTAAAGGTCATTTTGTTGTTGTCCCTTAACTTTTGCTTCAGTAAATTTTACCTTTTAAGAAGACTAGATTTTATTTTTGGTTTCAGAAAAAAAAAAAGGTTAAGGCTTGAACTGAGAGGCAGAGATGATGATGATTGTGTCTAGGATAAAGATGCTGCAAGATGCTCTGCACTGAATTGTCTGACCAGCTCCCATGACCTTCATCTTCTGCTCAGAGCATTTGCAAAGTCATTGGGATTATCATAATGTGTGGGGTGTTGTTTTTTTTTTTAATTTCTGCTTGCTTAATTAAGTTTTGATTGCCACTTAGGTGGCTCCCACAGCATGTCCATCTCTATTTTAAAATATTATACTGTGTAAAATAAGGAAAACACAAAGGGAAATTTCTGGATTTATGTATTAAGACTTCAACTGTATCTCCAATTTGTTTTGTTATAAACGGCGGTACTGAAAAAAAGTAAGTTTCGCTTTCTCACCACTGAAAGGGATTAGTGCTTATTGCTTGCAAAAGACATCTATGAGAATGGTACACTACAACACTTGTTATATTAAGGGAATTCACTAAGATTTACAGGATTTCTATGAAAACAAATTTTTCCTGTTGATTCAGAGTTGGCAATGTTTTTCTGCAAAATATTATGCACATTGTAACTTCCAGTAATAGAATTTTAGTGACTTGTATTTAAGATGTTACTGTAACAAGGTAAATGCCAACCAAACGATCTCTAATGGTTTTTCATATTCATGCTGCACTGAAGTGATACTTGTACAGCGTGTAACTGATGTGAAAGTGGTGGTGTGATGTAAACCATGAGACAATTTCAAGACAGGCGTTCAGTGTAAAACACCTAAGATTTAATTTCACTTAAAAGCTAAGTGCAAAATTATTATACATTTGAGAAACCTAAACGTACAAACTGCCAACACTGATTGCCCGTTTGTTCTGCAGACTGGTGTGGCTTGGAAATAATCTGTTTTCCTGTTGCCTGAGGAGTTGTACAAGGTAGGAATGGGCTGTGGCTGTAAAGCTGGCCTGTGTTTTCTGTACCTGGAGAGGTCGGCAGTGGCACGGTCTCCGCTGAAACTCTCTCGTCCTGCCCCGGTGCAGGTGTGTGTTGAGAGACGCTGCCAGTGCGGTGTGGGCCTGGGGGCCAGCAGAGCCACTGCCTTCGTGTCCAACACCCGCTGAGTCCTCAGAGCATCCGTATCTTCCTGGCGGTGTTTAAGGAAACATTTTACCGCACGGGAACTGTGCTGCAAGTCTGATCCCAGTATCCCAGTAAGATACTGATGTTCAGTTGTTATTGGATATAGTGTCACCGTTACTGCGGTCACGGTGTAGGAGAACGGTGTTTGCACTCTTTAACTGCACGTTGACTCCTGAGGGTGAACCCTGGAGACGTCGCCCAGCAGCTCCCACTGCCTGCTCACCCGCATCCCTCTTGGCAGGCGCTAGCTTTGACATTTGTCTCATCCTCTTCAGCCACTTATTCCAGCCAACAAACAAACAAAAACTCACACTTCTTTGCTGAGCTGATTTTCTGCTCTTCTGTTGAAATACATAATTAGGGAGCAAACAGATGCAAGTGTCAGAGGTAAATGTCCGGGAAGGTGAGGAAGATGGTCTTTGCTGATGAGGTGACAAACAGCATCCTGTCCAGCCCTATCTCATTGAAACTAAATCTGAAAACAGAGCAAAGGTGTGACTCCGAATTGCAGCCCTCGAACAGCACGGCCCATTTCAGAAGTTTCTGCCCTGTGTTGCCACCTTCTGAATTTTGAATTTTGTAGCAGGTTTTGTAACTGCACTCAAAATCAGCTGTGCGAGGTGATGTGGCTCTAACAAAGAAATTTGAAAGTACCCCTTGGAATATTGCTCCCACCCCACTACCACCAGTTGCCCTGCTCTGTTTTTTTTAACACATCCACCTTAGGATTATTGTGTGATTGTAGAAGCAGTGGAATTGGTGCCAATGAGGAAATCAACCTGTGTTTGCTCTTTTCTTCTCACACCACGTTGTCTGTGTGCATTCAGGATGAGCTGTATGTAGATGAGTGTCTCGTACTGCAGAGTATGCTCCAGATGGAGTAGAAGCAAAAGGGAAGGAGTCAAAGCATAATATTGTGAGAAAAGCTGAATTCTTGAAGTCTTAAGTTTTCTAATGGTAGCATAGAACCTTGTCTGACATGGCTACTTTGGACCCCAGTAGAGGAAGCTAAAGAAATGACGAGTGACGACTGGTGTGCATGTGGGTTCCAGCTGAGCTGGCCACCCTCCCCTGGAAAGGTCAGGTAGGGGAAGGAACTCTGTTTTTAATGGAAAGTCATGGTCTTTTATCATTTGAGTTCCAAAATATTAGCAGCAGACCTAGCAAAGATGGATGTATCAGGGAATGGTGCCAAATGGGTAAAAGGCAGATGAAAAAGCACTGAGTGTTAAGCATGGCATATGGGGGCACATGACTTAGAGGAGGGGAAGATTGTCTACAAATATATATATATGCACATATTTCTTCTTTGGAAACTGTATTCTGTGAAGATAGTGAAACTTCTTTCTGTAGAAAGCTTCTTTCCTGGCATCTCTCAGTGCTGGGGAAACTAAATATTTCGTTCTGGATCAGATTTAATTTCTGCATTCTGTGAACATAATGTGTTGCTTTCAAACGCTGTATGTGTTTTTAGTTCCTGGGTTGTGTATTTTCACTGCAGTTTCTTTCCTTGCTAAACTAGTCTGTTGTATCATGGGAACCCTTAAGCAGCAAGGACTGAGTTAGGGGAAAGCAGGTGTCAAAATGTTAAAATTTCTCGTGGGATAGAAACTCCCCCATCCCACGCACACAACATATATAACCTACAGTTGGCAGTCTGCCATGCAGTGCCTTAATCTCTCTTCCTCTCTATCAAGTTCTTAATGACCTGAGGCTGGTTTACAGAAAATGCTGACTGAACATAATCCGGCATGGCCTGTAATATCTGGCAATACTTGAGTGCTGCATGGATATGTGGTGGGAGAGGCAGTTGTTCCCAAAATCTGCAGACATTAGTATCACAGTATTTATTTGCACCTTATAACCCCAGCAGTATTCTTTCCCCCATTGATTTCAGCTGGGATAACTGAGGGAGGCAGTCCAAAGCCTTGGAATGGGAAGCAAGAGCATTTTCTTTGGCAGCTCCTGGAAAGCCTGTGAGCTGAGGAGTCAAAGGCAAGAGCAGTGAGGCCGCCCTGCTCCTCCTGTCATGGATACTGCTGGAATCCTCCATTCCAGAGGGAAACAAATTCCCAAGTGCTGGGTTGTGGTTTTTTTCTTCATTTCTTTTGTATCCTTTCTGTGGAGCTTGGAAACATTTAAGCCTTCTGTGTGCCTTGCTCCAAAGATAGTGTGTGGAAGAAGCATAGTGAAAGATTGGCAGATACAATGTGCAAACTTATCTGTGTGATGATAGAAATGGTATTACATCAGGTGCTAGATTTACAAGGAGATAGCACGGGCCTTTTAGTTCCGGTGTGCTTGAGTGCTTGACCCTTTGCAATGTTATTACACCTCATGTGACGTAGGAGGAGACTTCGGTTTCATGTATGGGTGTGATCTCTTAGGCTGTTTTAAGGTACAAATTCCTTACTGTGGCATCAGGGCGTTTCTCTGTTGACTTGGAGACTTTGACTGAAGTGTGAGAGGATTGTAGGATGAGCACTAACACGTTGGCATCTTCATCGCCTGGCTTCTGGAGGGGCTAAGCACACTGCTTGTGATGCTGGGCTGAGGGGCAAGGAGGGTGCAAGCCATGCCTCTGGGAAGATTGGCTTTCAAAATAACTGCAGGAAATGGGCTGGCGCCCCAAAAATCACATGTAAAGCTATCGTGAGAGAGTGTACCCCATCTCTGTAAAGAGATGATGTTCTGTGCTGTGTCTGGCTGGTGGGGATGCAAACCTGCTCATGGGGAGGGTTTCTTGGTGTGACGGACATAAACGGTCGAAACGTGGCTGGACGGCACAGGGAGGTTGTGGGCATTGTGGAGGTGGTGTTTTGACCGCTGATCCAGGCGGTGATCTGTGTTGTGTTTTCCTAAAGCAGCATGAATTTTTGTTTTCTGGTCTGATACCTTAGAAAAGGATCATATAAATTGTTTGTGTGTGCAGACTGTCATAAAACTGAAATAAAAAAACCCAAAACAGCAAAAGCAAAATCAGAAATTCTGAATTCTTTGTTAATGCAGTTCTTTAATGCCCCGTTTGGAATGTAAAGTTGGATTACTACTTAAGTTAGGAAGCTTCTTGTGTTTAAAGGAGAAGAGGGGAAAAAAGGGTTAAATCCAAAATGGTGCTATTGCCTTTAGGTCTCAGTATGGAAAAAAGATTATGGGATGCAGTGCAGTCATCAAATTGCTTTTGATCCAGTGCGAGTGCTCTTCACCTGAGCAGAGGAATATAATGCTCTGTGTGTGTGTCTACCTTCCTATTGACCCCAATTTCCCAGCAGTGCCACTTAATGGCTGCTGTTTGTTTGGAGACAGGCCGAGGCTGAATTCCCCAGCTATGCCAGTGTGATCTGTCCCTGAAACGTCCTCCACCCCAGCAGTCGCCCTGTTTCCCTGGAGCACCGCGGGTGCTGGTGGCAGCAGCTGGCGTTAGCATTGCTCACTGCCTTTGGTTTCTTCATTGACAGAGCTTTTAATGAAACACCTGATGAGTCAGTGTTAACTAATCTCAGTTGGGTCTACGGTTGTTGCCACCCTAAAGACCGGTGTGAAGTTCTGTCTGTGTCTTGAGGACGCTGTAAACCAGAGAGATATGGTTTGCATGCAGCTACAGCTTCTTTCTTCATGTAACTGGATAATTCGGTACCTGTAGGGATAGCAAATTGGAAGTGAAACTGGCACAACCAGAAGGAAATGTGTGTGTCCCTCGCTCTCCCAGACAGCACTTTTACATAAGGGGGACACTTTAGAGATGCATATTGAAATTGATTTCATCTTTCTGCCCCATTAAACAAGCAATTGGTTTTCAGCACCAGTTCGCAGATGAATCTGAGTCAAAGCAGGCTGATTAACTGGAGGACAGCCAGCTTGGCAATTGTTTGTCATCTCCTGTTTAACACTCGCGGTGTATGATACACACATCAGAGACTTAAAACTTCTCCCCTCAAGAGACAATACAGTAAATTAATCTGTTGAGAAATTGCTGAGATTCCAGCCTCCCTACCAACTTTTTCATTTGAACAAGTTAAATACTGCTAACTGGAGTTGTTCAACTCAGTGATGCACAGCCAACGCTGGAAGACTTTGTTTTTGCTTTCTTGCATTTCATATTTATGAAAGGTTTATGAAAGGTTATGAAAGGTTGGGCTGAATGCGTTGAGGTGAGACTTAATTCCTGTCAGCTAATAACAATGGTTCCTCACTCAAATACAGAACGTGCTCTGCTTTTACTCACAAAACTGGGATGATCTTTGCGTGTTGGTATCGACAACGGGCTTCTTTCCCTGAGGGCATGTGTGCCCATCCCTATTCTGAATATGGGCTATTCTAGTGACTAACCTGACTTCTGAAAGGCAAGGTTGTTAAGGAGTGTCTGTTCAAACCCTGACAGGAAAAAAGATGTATTTAAAAGCTCTTCATCATCATCACTACCTTTTTGATTTGTTGGTGGGTGAAGCAAGCATGCTCTAGTCTTTTGGGGGCTGAAAGGGGAAAGGGTAGAAGGAGTGAGGAAGCTGCTGCTGTGTACAGGGTACCTCTTATATTTTCTAATTCACTTCATTCCTGCAAAGGCAAGTTAATGAAAATGGTGGAGTTTAAATGGCTGTGTTGCTATCTGCAGGGAGGGGGGAGTGAATCTACAAATTAAAGTACAAGCTTATTGGAGCACTTATCTGCCTATAATTTAGGTGTATGTCTCTGAACTACTAAATATTACTGCAGCTTTAATAATTAATCTACCCTTTGAAAGCTGCAGGCATTTTGTCTAGGATTAATGTACTCTTAACGTCCCCGTGCCTACCCCTCATTCTGAAAGCGAGGTGGTAGCACAGGAATCTGCCACAGGGGTCTTGTCCCATCCTCGACCACATGTTCATATGTCTTCATAGGAAAGGATTTTTAATCTCTCTCTGCTGCAGGGTTCAGACATAAAATCTCCAGTTGTGTCCTGCAGATCTCTTGCATATGAGCTAGGTGTGCTGATCCATTAACAACCAGCAGTAGTAAATGGCCACTTTCTCTGAACTAGGCTGTGAAAGAAGGCGTGTGCCCGACTGAAAGGGCTTCCTGTGCTTTCTTGAGAGAGACCTTGCGTGGTGAGGCGTTGCTCAGATCTGTCAGCAGGTACTACGGGTTGTTGGTGCCTGCGCGTGTTGTGTTTTTCCTGTTCTGTCTTGTTGGTGTAGAGAGGTGATGGATCAGCACATAATGTCTGCCACAGTGAAAGTGGTGTCAAGCAGGATGCTCAGTTGCTCCCATTTGTTTCCTGAGATCCTGTTAGTTTTCCTGGCGTTGCTCTCTGAAATGAGGATCTCTTGGCGTTTTGCAGGTGGGAGAGTCAATATTGCGTTGTGTGCTTTACCCTGTTCTCCCTTCTGTTTTCCATTAAATACAGCTGGTGCCCGCAGTGGATTACACATCATATAATCTGGCTCCAAGGTGTGGGTGATGAGGAAGAATCTCCATCTCGTCTCTACACGTCATTCTGGGCAAGATGGGGCGAGGGCAAATGTCTCTTTTGCTTTAAGGCACATTTGGCTGGTGGATTTCTGATCCCTGTGTTGTTGGGGAGAAAGGAAG
>NW_010233863.1:15713-24655 GCF_000690775.1 Eurypyga helias
GGCTGACAGAAGTGTGGAGGGTGGCACAGGCAACGCATCATCTCTCAAGGTAGCTTTTGGGCCTCCAAGAAGGAAGTGTCTTGCTGAAGGCAACTGTGTTGGGGCAGCTAATTAACACAAACGATCCTAACTATGGATGGAGGGATACCCCTAGGATAGGCTTTGTGAGAGGGTGGAATAAGCAGAAGGAATGAAAATGGAAGCTGGCAAAGCTGCATCTGTACACTGGGAAGAAGGAAGGGTGAGGAAACTTAGGGTAGAAAGAAGTAATAACAGGATTCTGACCCAGGAATTTATTTCTGAAACCCAAGGAGTGGAAAGAGAGAGGCAAAAAGGTGGAGAGCCATGCCTTGTAACCTGACGTGTTTCCAGCTACTACATTGCATGTCTTAGTAGCCAATATAAGCCCTTTGAACTGAACTATTCTCTGCTGTGTTTGTATTCAATTGTTTTCATATATACAGAACTTAAATTCTGAAGGTCTCTTCAGTGCTGCCAATGACACCTAAATAGAGTCTTCCTTGGTGGGTTGTGGGGTTTTTTTCTGTTTGTAGCAGCCCATGCAGTTAAGACTACACGTTTGCCTTTTATGACTGAAACCATGCTTTAACACTGGTTTTCAGAGGCAAAAGGCCAAGGCAATATTTTTCTGCCTCATCAAACTGTTTTTAATTTGAGGTATTCGGTTGACTTCAGTGTCTCCAAATACAGGTTGTCTAGAAGTAATAGAATAGCTTGGTGGTATGCGTGCTTCTCAGCCTTGCTGGTGGGAAAGTGTTTCTGGATCAGGAAAGAAAATTGGTTAAAACCAGGTCTGTGCTCCTTTGTTTCCTGCGGTGCTGTTGGTAACTGCACTCATGATGAGTACTGGCTAGAAGTGATAGCTAGTAATAAAAACAGTAGTATTTTTCAATTTGGTGCTTTTCTTGGTCAGAAGAACACATGCACTTCTATAAGTTTACAGCAAAACATCCAACAATAAGGCAAGAGTACCCTATCAGAACAAAGCATGCAGTCCCCACGGTGAGCACAGAAATACAAGGCTCTTCATTTTATTTGAATTGTGTTTCAACGCACAAATTTCTAGGATTGCAGAGGACTACAACTTAGTTTGGAACACTGCTCTAGCGGTGACACTGAGTCATCAGAAATGCTGCCTGTTTCTTGTAAAGCCATATGGATTTTAATTTAGAAACAAAATAATCAATAATTTTGTTCTCTACACTTTGTCTTCCTCTGAGAGACAGGGTATTGTTTTGGTTTTATACAACTAATAGCTCTCAGGTTAGTTGTGTTGGTGATGTGGAAAACTGAATTGGGTAGCACAAACTTGGGTACTCTTCCTTACAGGAACTGAAGAGCATGACTTAGCATCAGGATTAGACATAGCCTCTATTAGGGAGCCAGTTCTAGGTACAGGGGTCTACCATGCACAAATTTACAAGAAGCTTATTTTGAGGCACACTCTGCTCTCCCTTACACTGCCCTGGTTATAGCCCGTCCACATTATAGGGGTAATAAGCTGCCTGTCTTGCTTCCCTTTGCATTAGAGGGAATAAGTTTATTTGCTTTTCCCTGGCTTTCCATGTACCACCCAACTGACTATTGTCTGTAATTACTATTTGAGCTGTTCTCGGCTTATAGCTATTTATTTGTCTTGGAAACTGGCCACTGTTTTCCATGGGATTATTTCTCTTTGTTGAAGTTGTTATAGTCATGATGGTTTAGGCAAAGCAATGCAACTGTTGGTTTTGGGGCACCAAAGTCTAATGCAAGACTTGGAAATCTTGACTCACATCCCAGAAGTGTGCGCTGCTCAGTGTACGGGAGACAGTAAGTGCTATCTCTTGCTTATATGTACTTAATGTTTGGCTTTCCTTGAAAAGATGAGGACTTTGGCTTGTGGAGATCAGCACTGTGTTGTGATAACAGAACAGACTCTAGAAGATGATCGTACTTGGTTTTGGTTAACTGCCAGCAGAACAGAGCAAGTTTTTGCCAGGTGGGAGGGCAAAACTAGCATGGGAAGAGGACCGTCAGCAGGCTGGAAACAGAAAACTTACGGACATGACAAGTCTAATTAAGCACATCTCAGTGGCCAGTGTGTGTTTCTCAGCTCACCGCAGTGGCAGTTACAATTAGCTTTCTCACTTGTGTTAAAACTGTCCTAGAGTGGCGTAGGTGCAGGTGGCAAATTTGTTTCTCCTTAGGTAATGGTTTTGCTTATTTGAGGCCAAAGGAGGCCAGGAAGCCAAGTTAATTTAGCGTGGGTTTAATCTTTTGGGCTTCTGGTGCTTTTTTTCCATAGTAAAAGCTGCCAGAGTATGGAAAGTAGTCTTGGTGACCTCATAATTGAATAAAACTAGACTGCTAATTATGTTTAGGAGGGTTTCTTATGTTGTCATAAATATTTCTCTTCACATTTGAGCCCACAGACTTTCTTTTTTAAGAAGAGAAGAATTCAGGGAGGATGTCGCTGCAGTCTACCAACTTTACTCCTTGTTTCTGCTTCTGTGTGGTTTGGTAAATTGCTGCCTTGCCTGCCTGACGATCGATGGTTATGGGCAAATGGAGGGTTATAATTGCATTGTCCCACAAATGAGACTTGAAGGGTTCACCTGATCTTGGCTTCCCTTTCCCTCCAGACAGTGGTGGGAAGGGATGCAGCCCTTTGGGTAGTGCCTGCCTGTTCCCCATCCCCGGAGGAGCAGTGGACTCCGTGGGAGGAGCACCACAGGGCTGGTGGGACACCAGAGTCTCCACTTGCTGCGTTCTGGGTCTTCAGCTCTTCCATTCAGAAACTTGGACATGACAAGGAAGATATTTCACTCTAACCAAACAGGGGAGGGGGGGAGAAGGCGGTGGCAGTTGGATCCAGATTTCCTGTTGCTCTCCCTCATGTGGCTCTGTTTCTCTGCTTTCCTACCCTCTCATGCCTTTCTCTAGCTTCCTGATAGCCCCGTCCCATTACATACTTTTTTTCATCCCCTTTCAGGCTACGCAGTAGCACAAGAGAGCCTTTGTTGTAGCTGGAGCGCTGTACCGGTATGCTGTGAAAACCATTTCAGCAGCCACCTCTATCTGAGACTGCCCTTGGGGATGCTTCAGAGGGGAGCCGTGCGGCTGGCACCCTCTGGGCCAGGCAGCGGAGCTGTACGGAGGCTTTGGGGATACAGGTGGGATGCCGCAGTGTGAACCGCCTGGGAGCACGCTGGCGGTCAGTGCCGTGGGGGTGTTTCTGCAGAGCAACTGCTGTGTCTTTATGACTGTGGCCCAGCAGAAGTCATTGAGAAGGGCTGTCCTGGAGAGGCCGCTGGCACTACAAGAAGCCCTATTTTGAGTCAGCATGTTGATGCTATGCTGCGAGTGCAAGTTGTTCAAAGGCTGTACTAATTATAAATTGGTCTTGGGAGATGAGGATAAAAATACCTTTAGTCAGCTTGTCTCTGTAAACAACCTGTGATGCTATTTGGAAACATGGCACAGTTTTCATGTTGCAGGGAATGCACATGCTGCCTGTGAGGGACCTCAGCAGTCCTGGTGCAGAGCTTCCTTGTGTCCAGGCTGACGGATAAAGCAGGGAAGGAATTTGTTTTGAATGCCAGTGATGGCAAAGTGGATATTCATGAGGTTCTCTTCCATGCAGTTTTGGAAGAAATCCAAGTTTCCCTTAATATTGGAGGAGAAAGGGTGTTTATTATACCAAGTGTATACTGTAATAGTACCTTCTCTTTTAAGTAAGAAAATGCCCTTGAAGCACCTCCTCTGTCCTGGCTGGATGAATTTGGGTAGAACCTCTCCTGTGCATTGCAGGAGAGGATTTGCTTCCATGTGTGCAAGAATTCAGCTGTTCCGATGCTAAATCAAGTGACAGCATGTGCTGTCATCTGCAAGGTAACGTGCCCTGCTGGGAGGGGGTGTCAGAGGCGAGAGGGAGAGCTGTGTCCACTGACAGACATGCAGAGAGCACCCATAAGGAAGGTGCTGGGTAAGGCTGCCAGGACGGTGGCCGTCCCCACGACAGGACCAGTCGGCATAGCTGAGAGCTGCTGCAGTGGGAAACCAGCAGCGAGGCCCTGCAGCCTCTTTTGGACATTGCCGGGCCCATCCCAGTACATTTGCCGTTCTGTTCCTGGTGGAGCTGAGGCGCTTGGGAACCTCCTCAGCCTTTCTGCCCATGCCACACAAAAACTTTCCAGTGTGTGCCAGGCATTTGGGAAGCTGAATAATGCACGTGTGCTTTTTAGTGAGGTAAAAGCACTTTGCCTGCCCTTTGTTCTTCAGCTCCGCTGTGACTTTAACCAAGGTGGTACGATGTATCCTTTCAGTTTCTTTCGGGTAATCTTGCTGTAGGTCATGGACTGACCTATGTTTGGAACTGTACTACTTATAAAACAGGCAAAATATGAGGAGAGGGGGGAGGAGCAGTCAACAGCTCTGCTTAAGTACCTTCCAGTTCAATACTTTGGGACCACATCGACAGCCTTGAGGAGAAAGCACCTGAAGTATGCAAAAGCGTTTATCATCTGAACTAAATTATTTATTGGAATGTGAAGAGTATGCAAAGATGTAAACTGAACATACCCCACCACAGGCTGTAAGGAGCTAAAATACAGGCACGGTCTTGGGGAAAGAACATAGAGTCGCAATTAGTTCAGTACTCTCGAGTGCCCCAGTGCGTATCAGCACCTTCTGCACAAGGATGATGCCAGGCATTTGTCAACTTTGCGCTCGTTTTTCAGTGCCTTAAATAAAATAAGGTTTATTCTGTATTAGTGATAGATGACAGCAGTGCTAGTTAACAGAGTGCTGTAAATCTGGTGAATAAGTAACGGCAATTGTAACCTCTGCTTTTCTCTTGTAACTCCCCTAGGTTTTCTCATTTGTTTGTCTCCTTGCTGTTTGCCTGGTAAATGCTTATAACTAGCTTTTCTGACATGTCAGACTCCTCTGTGACCCCTTCTGGCATCAGCTCTGTTTTCAGTTGATGAGTATATATATGCTGTCTCCATCAGCATTGTAAAAATTGATGCCTTCCTCTTTTAGTTCACAGATTCTTTTTTTTTTTTTTAATCATGTCAGGTTTAACAATTTATTTCTGACTCTCTTAAAGGAGTTGAAAGTCTTGCTTCTCTTGCTAGAGCATGATCACTTGCATGCATCCTCTGCATTTCAGAAGAAAGGTGAATGATGTGTTGAAAGCTTTAGAATAGGTGAGTGATGAAGAGGTTTCCCTCCTCTTTCTTTTGGTCTTTCTTAATGCTGTTGTGGAAAGGCTAGATTGGAGAACCAGGTCTTTTAATGCTGTTAAGTCTTTCTTCTGTTTGTCCCTAGTAGTGCTTCAGGCAATATCTTTCCCTTCATGAACTTGAAGGTCTTGCCTTAACCTTGGTGACAAGCTCCGATGTTACAGCAGTGTGACTTAACACTGAATAGTGCTAGAGCTTGGAATAAAGTCAGTCTGCATCCAGGGTAGTCGTTAATATGTTTGAAGTTGGTCAGCTTGTAAGGGGACTTAATTGTTACCTGGGGTGAAGATTCTTTTCTGTGCATTTCTCTCTCTCTCTCCTCCCCTCTTCCCACTTCTCTTTCCTTCATATATCAGTTAACAATAATCATTGTGGGGGTGAGGATTTGTAGAGCCAGAAATGGAATGAATAAGAAATGACCCAGGAAACTTTTGCCATCCTGCAAGCGTATATATAGCTCCTAGACAGCCACAACAAAGAAGATACTGCTAATTATTTTCCAAGTAACTTTGACAGTGGCATGAATAGAAAAACGTATGTGAGTATTTTTGGAAGATCACCTGAGCAAAAACCTCTAAATTTAGAAGTTGCTTCATCTGTTTTTAAATAATGTTCAAGAAGTCTTTAACAGCAACTTTAAAAAAAAAAAAGACAACTTTTCATTGAAGAATCAAAATCAATTTCAGTCTTAAATGAAAACTTGAAAAGGCATTTCTCTGAGATATACTCAAGAAGGTTGGGGGAGTTATGGGGGAAGTCTCTTCCTGATAAGTTTTTCTGTGTGCTCTTGGAGATGATATCTCATGGGGTGCAGAGCTCATCTGTAGCAATAATAGGAAAAAAATGCTATGTGGAGAGCTGGAAAATATGCTGATTCAGGGATAAGAAACTTATTTGGAACATCCAGGTTATGATAGTATTTTAGGGTTCCTTCATTTTTGAAGGATTCATTTATATTCAGTTGTGCTTCTTGGCAGTATCTTAGTTTCCACACTGAAAAAGTCTGATTCTTAACCTGAGAAATACCAGTGTAGGAGGGAGAACAGGGTCATGTAGGTGGGTATGCAAATAAAAAAAAAAAAGGCTTTCTGCAAAGAGGAATACTATCATGCAGGGCCTACAGTGGAAGCCACAGGTCTTTCTCATTACAGTGCATAGCTGGGAGACATTGCAGAGACTTCATGTGAAACTGGAAAAGTAAGCACATGTTTCTTTCATCAAAATGATTTGGGGATGAGTTGTCCCTACCTATTTCACCTGGGAAGAAAATTTAGTCCTATGTGCCTGACTCTAGAAAGAACTCAATAGTTATCGTTGTCATCTCCTGTTGCTGCAGCTCTGGGATGCTCTGTTTTTGTTGGATCGCCTTCTGGTTTTGTCCTTTAGACATCTTCCCAGTCCCTCTGTATTTTCAAAGAGTCTTGTGTCTTGGAACAATGCTCTAGTTGGTTGATCTAGCCTGGTCCATTGTTTGTAGTCTTTCGAATTGTAGGAGCCTGAATTTAGTTCTGTGCACCATCTGCTGTGTTCAGGTACTTCTTGTTGCTCTTACTTAGTGTTCCAGCTAATTTGGCAAAGCTCTGGTTTTATGTCAGTTTTAGCTCTGCACAGGGGTCCATTAATGTTCATGTGTCCCAAAGTAATTGTTGAAAGAGAAGTGTCTGAATCCTCAGCGCCAGGAGCTGCATCCAGCAGGGCCAGAGTCTTCTCTGTGTGTGGGGCTGTGGCACTGCAATTCCGAAGAGGTGTGATTTCTGTAAGGGTCAACATATTTACGTCCTCTTCTTGTTGTAAGAGGCTGATGTTCTTGATTGTACCATCATTCAGATTTTTTGAAACATGAGAATCAGTGGGGTATTGGCCAAACTGTTGTAGTTTTGCTTCCTTTTTTTACCTGCTCTTTGGGATTGTTCCATTCTCCCTTTATTAAAACTAGGAAGGGCTTCTTGAGGGAAGATATTTATTTTCTTTTTGGTTGTTTAGCCTGGAGAAGGTGGTTTAGCCTAAAGAAGAAGAGGCTGAAGGGAGACCTTATCGCTCTCTACAACTGCCTGAAAGGAGGTTGCAGAGAGGTGTGTGTTGGCCTCTTCTCCCAAATTACATGCGACAAGACAAGAGGAAATGACCTCAAGTTGCATCAGGAAAGGTTTAGATTGGATATTAGGAAAAACTTCTTCACTGAAAGAATTGTCAAGCGTTGAAAAGGGCTGCACAGGGAAGTGGTTGAGTCACCATCCCTCAAGGATTTAGTAAGCATGTGGATGTGGTGCTTAGAGACTTAGTTTAATGGTGGACTTGGCAGTGCTATGTTAATGGTTGGACCTGATGACCTTAAAGGTCTCTTGAACCTAAAAGATTCTATGACTGCCATTCAGAAAATTAAGCTTGGGTTTTTTTCTTTTTTCCCTTCCCTCAGGCCAAGGTGTAGCCCAAGTTGATGCTGGCAGGTTGACTGTGGGAACAATTAAGCATTTCTATTCTTGTCATTTTAAAACTTGGTGTACATGCTGGCCTGTGAGCAATGGTCCACATTGATATAGGTAATGAACTCCCATGCTCCCAGCAGCTTGTGTGCTCTTTGGCAACTATGTGAGCCATCTGAAGTAACTGGATGCAAATTGGCAGATTGCTTCATATAGAACTGAGGTGCACAAAAGCTGCAGTTGCATCATGCTCGGCGTGAGATTCCCTGCCTGCTGGAAGTTTATGTATGGGAAGAACAAGCAGATCTGGTTCATAACTGAGAGGCATCAGCAAACTGTGATCTTCATGTCTAGTTGACTGCAAATAAAAAATTAAAATTAAAAAAAAAACCAAACCCACAACAACAACCCAGAAAACCCTCCCAAATCGCTGTGTGTGGGTTGGCTGTGGGTTTGTGGGGTTTTGGTTGTAGCTGCAGTATATTTATCTCTGTTTACTGCCATAGAGTTGGAGCTGTGAAAAACTGGCATCTTACATACTGAGTTACACAAGCCGCTTAATCTTCAGCCGCTGTTCTTTAACTTAATTTCCCATGCCCCTCTTATTAGTAATCATCATGTACCTGTGAGCAGAAGGGTGACATATTGTAATATGTGAAATAAAAGCAACTGCAGTGAAATCAGATGATTGACAGTAAGGGGGTAGTGCAGGGAAGGCTGTGTGCTTGGCTGCCAACCTGACAAAGCTTATTAGTTGACTGGGGGGGATGGTTTTCTTCTGTTTTACTTGTTTTTAGTTTTGATCCCCTGGCTGGGCTCTGTCTCCAACGGAAGTGTTCATTATTTATGTAAGGCAGCACTCATTTCTTCAAGGTATAATGCTTATAGCCGCTTGTATAAATAGAAAGACGGGGACTGGCAGGATTGATGCAGAAATACGGTATCGGACTGGATCTGCCATGTGCCACACTATCTCCATACTCTTCTGGGCATTGTCGCACAGAACTGTTGTTGCCAAGAGTACTGCTTCTTCAGGGTGTTACTTTAAGGTGTTTCAGCTGCTTCTCAGGTGCCAAACTGACATTGAGTTGGCTAATTTATCTGTACCACTCAGCCTTCGAAAAGAATGGAGAGGATATTTTGATTAGCTTTCATTTTGCCCTGTGCCAGACTGAACCGATTGTCTGTGACGGTATTAAACGGAGCCTGCAGAAGTGGAGGGGGGGTGGGAATGTTCCTAGTGTTGTGTTTGCAGTGCTAAGAGTGTGGA
>NW_010233863.1:24686-27760 GCF_000690775.1 Eurypyga helias
GGGGGTCAGCAGAGTTTATAAGTAGCAAGTATAAAGTTGGTTGTTTTTTTTTTCGGGCACTAAGTACTGCATAATTGAAACTTTGTTAAATTGTTGAACCAATTTGTATATCCTTCTCAAAAGCAGGGGTCAAGCTTTTCTTGGCACAGGCAAACATTTAACACTTCTTTTTATTTAATCCAAACAATCTTTCCTGCTGGCAGCCAAATTGCCCATGTCATTTCATGCTTTCTGTTGCCAACACATTCTCCCTTCTCTGTAGCACTTGTTATCTCGTATCATACATACTAACTGCAGATTTTTTTCTGGAATATCAAACCAATTTAATCCAAAGGAAAAATAATTTTCTTTTTGAGTTACTGCAGCTTTCAATACATTTTCTATATTACTAATTCTATGCTTCTAAAACCAAACCTGACACTAGAAAACCAGGATCTGCCTTGGGAACGTGAGGGTAGAGTCATGAGCGACTTAACGGTAATTATTAGGACTCGATGGACATCAGAGGAGAAGGTCCACCCTTGCTGCACCAAGGCTAAATTATTGATATTTTTAATGGGTTGGTAGCTATTTTGGGAGTGCATTTCTAAACTGAGCTTTCTGGATGTGGTTCTTTCAGGTTCTTTTGTGGCTTACTCAAATCGGTGAGTGTAAATTAGTGTTAATCAGAACCAAGCCATTTTAAACATGCTGACAGGTGTCCTTGGTGTGCCACGAAGGCCAGAGCACTTGGCCTTGAATGTGTGCTGGCTCCCACAAGAGCAACGAGTGTTTCTTTTAGCAGTATCTTTTCTCTGGCTTTGTAGTTTAAAAGCAGCTCTGTAGCTTGTCTCACGCAGCTATGTCAGGTGGAGACTTTCCTTGTGGAGTAAATATCCCAAATAAATTCTTGCGAATGGTTCCAGAACAAGCCACAGTCAGAAACAGCACTCCAGATTTCCCAACTTTGCCTTAGATTTTCTGTCTCTCTAGGCTAAGGTGCTTTGTCATTCCATGTAACTGATTTTTTGGGGGGTTTTCGCTTGTTTTCCTAAGAAAATCAACGAATGTAGCTCATGGAGTCACTGCATATCCTCCTCCTTACCCCAGTGCTTTCTTTTTCCCTCTGCCCTCATCACTTCTGAGCCTGTTGACAATTTCAGTCAGACAAAAGCTAGCCAGAATCCTCAAAGTGCTCCTCAAAGTGGAGGAAGGACCTGGCATGGTTCAGGATTCGTTAGTGGCTCTGCTGACAGGAGCCATTCAGAGGGAAGAGTAGGGCTTGAGGACCAGCACAGTTGGGATGGAGAAGACACCTGCCGCCTTCTAACTCCTGACTTGCAGTGGAGGCTGAGCTTACAGACCAGGCAACGTGGGGTGTCCCACGTACCGTTGGCAGTGTGGTGGATCGTGGATCCCTTCTGGGGATTTGCTTTGTCCCCCTTTGTTTGCAAGGCTGTTTGCCATCAGCAGACCACAAACTTGGCACGTGGCTCCTCATTGTTACCTCAGCCTTCTCCCTGAAGCCAGTTAGTACCTGGCTTGAAATTTAGGGAAGTCAGAAGGAAGTTGAAGAGGAGGTGCATCTCAAATCCGAGAGGTCAGCAGGCCTGCACAGCAGGGCATGTTGGAGTGGCTGTGTGTGTCGTTGCAGAGCAGTCCCATCACAGCTGCTCCAACATGCTTGGCAGTCAGCACTTTCAGGGAGTGCTCAGCTTCACTGAAGGGCAGGAGGAGGTGTTCGCATGGGGTTTAAGAGTAGCTAGCAAAATAGGTAAAAGCTTATGTGGCATTTAAGCTTTGCTAGCCACTGCCAAGTTTCCACATGTTTGTAACTTCAGGTGCTCCTGTAAACAAGATCTCAGCCCACACCCTCCTCCTGTGTAGGTGGCCGCGGAGGTTGCACTTAAAAGCCTGTTCATGCCTGGCACTGACATGGTAATGACTGATCTGGTGACTTTGCAAACTAAACTCAACTTCCAAGCCTCATTATATGGCTGAGAGGGCTAGGAAATGGTTGCACAATGTCCTGAAGCTTCGTGGACAAACTGCTGTGATATGTGATAGTTTTCCGCTACTGGAGCCGAGGGGTCTACTAAAAGCAGCTGAATGAAAGGGGAATTAGCGCAGCCAGGAGAGGAAAGGAAGCGGCATCTCCTTTCAGGTTAAGTAAGTAGATGTGAAGCTCTGAAGTTGGTTGTTGTTCCCACTTGGTTCACAGGAGGCTTTACCGAAACCCATGCTGGGCAGAGCTTGGTGCCTACTGGAGGCTGAGATCACCTGCCATCCAGGGTGGTTCATGCCCGTTGGTAAAATACATCCCAGTGTGGCAGCAGAGTTCAGCCAGGGTTGGCACGGCAGTCACAGCGGGGCATCTCCGTCCTTTGAGTGAAGGCCATTGCCCGTCAGGAGCCCGTGTTGTTCCCAAGCCTCAGTCTTTCAGTGGACTATTTCCTGAGGGGAATGAGGGTGTTCTGAGAGTTACGTGCTTTGCGCTTCATGAATAACTCCTCTCAAACATAGGACAGCCATCTGTTTTCTGTTCTTGAAAGGGAGAGTTGAAATGGATGGAGAAGGTGGAATGGTCCCGTCAGATTTGGAGCCCGGTCACATCTTTGGGTCTCCATTAGATACTGTGCTCGTGACAGAGAAATGTCAGGATGATCTTCTTCTCTATACAGCGTTTCTGAGGTACCACACCAGGAAATGGTGCCATGGGCTTTACATTGTAATTTACACATCGTAACTGGCTTCTCATCTATTGCTTACAACATGCTTAAAGCCTCTCTTCATTAGGCTGCTTTGAGCGCCATAGGTGTTGGCCCGTGTGAAAGCAAGGCTGCAGCTTTTTTTTCTGCCTTGCTGCTAAGGGGCTGAGGGTGATCTTGTGAAGAAAAGTCAAAATACTTTTTGGTAGAGTAGTTTCAGAGGTTGCTATTGGCAGAGCAGTGTTGCGGTTGGAGACTGCTGCTTCTCACAAAAGCATTTCTGTAGACCAAAAGTCTCTGCATTTTGAAGACACTACAAAGACTCTGTCAACAAACTGATGTGTAATATATACATGTTATATATAACTGATGTGTAATATATACGTT
>NW_010233864.1:0-7134 GCF_000690775.1 Eurypyga helias
TTAGTCCGTAACTTCTCTTGTCATTCGCTGGGGCCGATTTCTGCCCTTCCTCAGCAGCAGCTCAGCCTCACTTGGTTATAACCAGCCCTTGTCCAGGTAGAACCAGTGAATGCTTTGAGAGCTTCAGAACCACGTCAAATCACCCGTCGGATTTTTGGAAGGTTCAAAGACGAAATAAATACAGAAGTTGTATAAAAATGAGGCAGAACAAAATGTGGAAAACGCGCGTGTCCGAGTGGCTGAACAAGCTCCGTTCTCTTCTCTTCTGGTCACCTAAAGGAGAGGACCCCCTGCTACGCCCGGCGTTTGGGCTGTGCGTGCTACGTCCCAGTGCCACGGAACACCCGGGCAGGTTCCTCTGCACCCCGGGTGAAAGCTGGGCGCAGGCAGCGGCAGTGGAAGGTGGTTGTCCAGGAACGTGGCGTCGGTGCGGCGTCCACGGAGGCATTCTGCGCCCGTGTTCTTCAAGGCAGCGTGTAAAGGAACAGCCGGAGCCCCGTGGGGAAGCTTCGTGTTTCTCAAAAGGCTGCTGCCGAGCTCTTTTTGCTCGGTGCGTTACTGCAGCCGGTGCCACACACGTAATTGCAGATGGCCTGCTAAGGAGAATACAGTTTTTCCACTTAGTATTTTTGGCCTTTAAAAAGCCTGTTAACTAGAGATCTGGGCAGTGTAGAAGCAGTAATTCCGACTGCACCCCCTGCTACGTGTGATTTTAAAGCTAGGCTGCTATTTACTTTTTAAATTGACCTTTTTTCCCCTTTCGTTTTGAAAGCACGTTGGGTACAAAGGATGCGATAAATGCAGGATGCTGAGGTTCTGTCAGATATGCTAGGTAAATGCACTGGAAAATAGAAATTCCTCAGGCTGTCTGTAGTCACTGCTGCAGGCAACAAAAGAGATAAAGTATTCAGCCGAGTGCCTGGTAGTTTTTTAAATACACAGATAGCTCTTTAAGGGGTAAAATCCATTTCCAGTTTCACTGGTGCAGTCTGTAGGATAAATCTGTATGATGCATTGTGGAAAAGGCCCCAAAGGATTTTTCTCATGACGTTTACTGTCAGTCTCTACCTAGTTGTAAAACCTATCTGTAAAACCAGCACATGCACCCAAAAAAGTAGATTATAGAAGAATAAATAAGGTAAAGCAGAGAGTGTAGCAATTTATACTCCCCCAACACTGAGATGCTCGGCTTTGTAATGACGGAGTGCTTTCTTACTGTACCCAATTCAGTGTTCAGGCAGTAGCTGACCAGAATAATCCAAGTCAAGTATTTCCTCCTTTGCCCAAAACAATTTTAAACATGCCCTCAACCAACTCAACAATAATAAAACGTAGAAAAAACCTTTTGTAATGTAATACAGTCACATCCGTTTGCTCCAAGTGTGTCAGTCGGTTCCAAAATACTTCTGTCCAAAGTGTGTCGGTGCAACCGGATGAACCTCTGTAGTCAGAATCGTGATCTCTGGGAATTCCTGGATGATAGATCTGGCACCTTTTCAGAGAGGGCAAAAGCCTCAACTTACCGTGAGGTGTGGCGAATAGGCTGAGCAGGATAATGACACTTGGTTGCACGCCGTGATCCACGAGAACTTTGACAGCCTCAATGACAGTGTTACCAGTACCTAAAAGGGCAAAAAGTGAGATTTTTATTCCTCCCTCCGGTTGAAGAACTTGTCCGAGGCCACCCGAGAACACCCATGTTAACAGTGGTGTGGGACTGAAGGATGACACTGTCCTTTCCCACCGGGAAACTGTCACCTCTGCGTCTATTAACTGTACAGCCTTGGGTCTCCTGGCTGAGGTGTTTTCCCCCCCGCTCTGCGACAGCCAGCTCTGCAGGTGCTAAGCACTGAGGTCGGTGGGCTTTATTAAAGCCCTGAGGCACGAGCCCATGTGGGGATGGGGGAAAAGTATGGCCAGAGCAAACACGGAGTGTCTCTGTCATGCTGACAGCAATGCCAAGCAAAATAATGTAGATTAATGACAGTTACAGGTCTCTCTGATAAATCATTTCAAGAAGATACTGTAACACTATGAAAAATGGGCTTTATCAAGTTAACCTTAACTTTCCTTAATGTCACGGTTTAAGGTAGTAGCGCTGATAGAATAAACCTTCAGTGAGTAAGACATCTGATCTTGTCTTTCACGATATTTTGATTAAGAGGTACGATGTAAGTCAATATGAGAAATACTAATTGGACTAAAAACTAACTGATAGGTCTCCAAGTGTAATTGTAAGCAGCATCATCACTGAACAAGGCACGGCTCCTTTCCTATCGGTTCCTGACCCCACACCGCTTAATGTGTGATCAGTGACCTACGAGAAAATAGAAAATCATTACTGGTGATCTGCAGCTGCACAGAAATTAGGGGCAGGTCGCTGATACCAAACCTAATCTGGATCATTTAATGAGCTGAGCTTAAGTAAACAACATGTTTTTCAGTGCCACCAGATGTAAAGTCATCAGCCTAAGAATAGAGCGGCAGCTGGACTATGGGGTGGGTGACAAAGTCATGGAAAACAGTGATTTAGGAGGAATAATCAGCTGAACATGAGCTCCTAATGAGATGCTTTGCCAAGAGGAGCTAATGCTTCCGTGGAACCAGAAAGGGATACACCAAGGAAGACAAGGGATGTTCTGTTACTTCTGTTGTGGGCTCCAGGAAGAGTCCCCTGAGGGCTGGAAAACCCACCTTCATGAGAAACACCCAAGGAACAGGGTTTATTAAGAAAGAAAAGGTTAAGGAACATTTTAAATGAAGTCTCTAGGAAGGCAGATGGCAGACTGAACGCTAAAGGGTTCTTTATCTGGCAAATGGGGTTTGGTAGCTGGACATCAAAATAGGTTGCCGTATATTTTTAGCAGTGGAGAAAGCTGTCCACTGAAGCTGTCCACCCACAGCCTGCCGACCACAGCGGAGTGCCTGTCACTGAAGAAGCTCTGGAAATACTTAATGAGATTTTTTTTTTTTCCAAAGGAAACACTCTAGTTTGAACAAGAATTAATTCAGAGGAATCCAGCAGCCTTCATTAGGCTGGAATTGGGAGCAGGTTATTAGAACAGCTCCTGCTAGATTTCTCCTGAATAAATACAGAAACACCATGACTGCAGGCAGGGGCGGAGGGGAGAGGTGAAGCAGGCAGGCACAGCCAGCCTTAGCTGCAATACCTGTGTGCTCCCCGTTAGGTGAAAAAACCATTTTGAGTATCTTTTGAGAAACCAGAGTGTGTGTAGGGGTTTAAGTGTCAAAATTCCTTAAGAGAAAAATTGGGGAAAGTGGGAAACACAGGACAGGGTTGGAGGCAAGAGAGATTTTTCACAGACATTTTCTTCCTCAGTGTTGAGGGTCACCCACTTATTTACATCCAAAACACAGCTTTGATGGTCACTCACCAATCCTTATCTTCGGGAGCGATTTCTAACATCCCATGTGCAGCTTGAGCGTGTGTCAGTGACTTTGCGTTCTGCCATCTGGTTACTCGCAGGGCTAGCGGGTGGTGTGGGGGGCACCCAGGGTGGGTTTCTGCCTATTCTTTTTTTGCAGCTGTCTCAACAGCAAATGCTAATTCCTCTCTCAATGTTTTGCTCTTTCTGGGAATTTAAAAATAACTTTGCCTAATGAAGCAGTGCTGAGCAGCTCATATGTCCAGACAGATAGGAGTGAAATGCTTCAGTTCAGAAAGCAAAGTCGTCCGTGGTGGCAGTGCCTTTGAACAAGTCCCCCAAGGCTCTTTTTCAAATAATCCCAGGACTGGCTGAAATTAGTGCAGGAAGAAATTCAGAGAAAGGGGGGGGAGAATCACGTCAAAGGGCTTGGGACTTGGGAAGACATTTCTGGGTGAGCTGTAATCATTCCCATCCTATGACATCTCTTTAGCAGTGCCGTTTAATTACTCCATGACAGGCAGGGTTTGATGTATGTGTTCTATAGCGGGGACATCCAGAACATGAAAGAAAAATGTGGCGCTTACTGAATGCCTTATGAAGATCAATGAAGCTCCTTGTCCCTTGTTAGAGCAACGAGAAGCTGAGCATAGAGGGACAAAACTGCCGGTCCAAGGGCAGCCACCAAAGCACGAGCAGAGATACGGACAGTTTTTCCCTAAAAACCACCTTGTTTTGTTACTCATCTTTGGTTTTCTACCCTCTGTGCCCAGAGACCACCATCCCCATTTAAGTTTACCCTGCAATGAGCACATCTGCCGCAATAGCACGGGGCGTGTGAGAACTGCGAAGGGTGAGCACCCGTGTATTTCCAAGAGTGATTATAAAAACAGGCTGGGCGTGAGACACTGGGAAACAACATGGTGATGGAAAGACAGGTGTGGGGTGGAGGGACATACTTGGTTTCTTACTCTGGTTTCTTACTCTGGACCAAGGCTGGAGTCAGAAACCCTTCCCCTGCCCCCTTGTAGCTGCCTTAGCCTCATGGATTGATCTGCAACATTATCGTGTTCTTGTTCTTTAGAATTAAATAATTTACGATGCATGTCCTTGAGGTTTCTGTGGGTGCCATACTGCTTATAAGAGGGCAAATGTTATTCTTTCTAATATATTTATGATAAAATCATTTTTTTCCCCAGCTAGATGAATGATTATTACATTCTTCAAATCAATTCTCATTTTTCTTTAATTGCTTCTGGTGCCCTTGGCACTGTTGAGTGACAGGGTTTGCACTCCAGCCTAGGAGGCTACTGGAGCAACTCAGCAATCTCCTCACCTCCATGAGAGGTGGTTATTGATCCTAAAAGGCTGGTGGTTTTATTTGGGGCAGAGAGGTTGAGGAAAGCATCTGTCAGAAGAATTTGCCAGGCAGAGACTCATGCTACTACCTATGTTAACCCTACAAAAAATGTAAGATCAATCGTATGCAGCATGTCCATATGTTTTTATTGAATTGTCCTTGGCAAGTGCCAGCTCTAGAGTGCAATTCATCATTCCCTTGAATCTCGCATCAAATATGCCTGCTGTAAAAGGATGAAATGAAGCCAAAGCAGAATAGTTATGTGTTACTTCGTCTCTGTGCTGCTGCCAGGGAAATGGAGGACTTCCACCTCTGCTAAAACTCAGGAGCTTCTCCCCTTCTCTACAAATAACGAATTTCATCATCATCCTTCCACCATGAACATGGCCTGTGTGATGTCCTCAACAGTCCAGGCAACAGCACATTTCCGTTTTTGAACTGAAATCTTAACCCGGTTCAGAACGATAGCTCTAAAGTCGAGCTGATGATCACTCCTTGCTTGACAACACAGCAGCTGTTCTCTGTCACTGACGTGAGCCTCCAGCTCAGCAAGTTTCCTGATGGTTAGCAGGCTTTACACACTTGGCAATAATTGAGATTTGTACCTTTCTGTTCTCAAATCCTAACCCTAACTTCAAGCAACCTTGACCAAAGCTGCACAGCAACTTTCTCCCTGAAGTCCCTGGGCCTTTCAGATTTCGATAATAAAACTTAATTTCAACTCTTGATTTCAATAATCCTGGCATCATAAACTCTCTGCCACTCTACCCCCAAAGCCCCCCTGAGGGGCTGTTCATAGAGAGGGTTTGTAAGAGCGCAACCCATCCCCATTGCATCAGGGTGCATTGTGGGGGGGTCGTGCCAAGCACTCACCTTCAAACAGAGCCAGGGCCAAATCCAGCCTGTGCCTCAAGGACAGGAGACAGCACCCACCTTCTAGCCGGGGCAGACCGCGTCCTCGAGGGACTCCGGTCGATGCTAAGTCTCTGACGCAGCTCTGGGTGCTGCCGGACAGGCTCTTCACTGAACACCACACCAGGGGCTCATTTCAAAAACAAAGATCTTAAATGGTCTCCAAAGCCAACGCCAGCATTTTGCAGTATTATCTGATGGGAGATGAAGGGATACATTCCTTAAAAATAATCCTCATGCTGTTCAGTGTTGTGATGATCAGGCTGCCTAATTCTCCTCCTTGGTATTAAACCGCTGTGTTTATTATCTATGTTGTGTTTCAGCTCTGCCCCCCTGTCCTGTGCACCCTCCTCTGCTGCAGCACGGGGCTGACTTGACACACCACCACCTCAGCAGCTGCCTGCCGTAAAAATGTGCCCTTATCTCTGTCTGCAGTTTATGCTCAGTCGCTTTATTTTCCTTCATGTAATCATCAGACATTTCTGCATTTCGTCGTGATAAATACCAGACTGTTGAGTCTCTGGGGCTGCCAAGAAATGCATCTCGGCATAGCACAAATAGAGCTGGGTTTTTTTTTTTTTTGTATTATTATTCTTTCCTCTCGTTTAACATTTATTCCTGCTATTGTTGTCCTTAGAAGGATAAATAGGGCTGCATTTTGCTAGCAAGTTGCTCCAAATACATTAGATGAAAGAATAAATAACCTGATGTACCGAAGGCTACGACGACTAAATATATTATATTGAGATAGTCATACAAAGGACGTGATAATATGCTGTTCATTATACAGGTGCACCAGTGCTCACTACAGGATAAAATTAGATTGACTCCTCTGTAGGTCATGTACCTTGTGCAGCTCAGAACTGGCAGAGGTTTGCTTCTGTCTGTCCCAGTAGCGCATTGAAACGGGAGCGTGTCAGTCACAGCCCTGCATGCCAAATCAAGGTTTCCATGATCACGCTGCGTGTAAGGCACGGAGGATTCCGGTCATCACGGCTTTGGTAGCACATCTGAAGACATCGTTTCCATTTCCACTTTTTAAATGCCATATGTTTCCCTTTCCCCTCCTCTCAAAGAAGAAGATAGAACATGTGCAACGTGCAGAAAGATAAGAAACACATGGCGTCTGATAGACAGGTTGGTATGTCAGGCATTACCCAGGTTATTTGCTCTAGATCCTCATCTGAAGGTACATTCAGTGATGCTGAGTGCTCTCTGAAGTGCTGATACCTCCACAGGCAAAAACAACTCACACACATGGGCGCTGTTTGCCGCTGCAGGAGCTCGTGCTGCATCTCAGACAGCAGGACACACCAAGCGCTCAGCGTGGCTCTGTGCTTCCTATTTATAATTATATATATATATAGAGAGAGAGAGCAATATCGGTGCAGTGCCGTGCTCCCCTTGGCATGTTGTTGGAATCTCCATTGCCCCTGGAGCTCTAGGCGTTGTTGCTCTCGGAACCCGCACCCTAAG
>NW_010233864.1:7630-12514 GCF_000690775.1 Eurypyga helias
CGGAGATGCTCCGAGGGCTGGAGCCCCTCTGCTATGGGGACAGGCTGGGAGAGTTGGGGGTGTTCAGTCTGGAGAAGAGAAGGCTCCGGGGAGACCTTAAAGCCCCTTCCAGGGCCGGGGGCGTGCTACAAGAAAGCTGGTGGGGACTTTTTCCAAGGGCAGGGAGGGACAGGACAAGGGGTAACAGGTTTAAATAGAAAGATGGAGATTGAGATTGAACATCAGGATGAAATTCTTCCCTGAGAGGGTGGGGAGCACTGGGACAGGTTGCCCAGAGAAGCTGTGGATGCCCCATCCCTGAAGTGTCCAAGGCCAGGCTGGATGAGGCTTGGAGCAACCTGGTCTAGTGGAAGGTGTCCCTGCCCATGGCAGGGGGGTTGGAACTAGATGATCTTTAAGGTCCCTTCCAACCCAAACGATTCTATGATTCTATGATTTTCCTTGATATCTGTATCCCCACTTTGCCAGCTCACAGCTACTGTTCTTGAGACACTTCTGCCACACAACCTAGCTGTAAGATGTCTCGCGCTCCACAGAACACATCCCTTAAGTACTTTTCTCTTTGCAAGTGGATTTGCTGTCTGAAGCTGCCTTTATAGCCACCCACCCCTATTGTTATTTCCATTAAAAGGCTGGAAGCCTAATCTTGCATAATCATGCAGTCTGGAAGATCTCTAAGTGAATTCTGATGGTAAAGAAAAAAAAAGGTGCAGGTAGAGACAAGAAGAGGTAGCAGTGTCTCATGTTTCGTCTGGGGAAACAGAGAGATGCAAGATGCAAAATGCCACAGAAACTCACTTGAGTTTAAGTCCATCTGTTCTCCAAAGAGAGGGATCAGTGAGAGCCTGCAATGTCATTTTGGCTGCCGGGGTTATCTCCCTGGGTGTCTCGTGTGCAGGAAAGGCTCTTGAATTAGTCCCCTCTAGGTATATCTGCTGGTCTCTCTCCAGATGACAATTGCTTCCCTTTCTGCATTTTAAGATGGCTCAATACATAAACTGTAAGAGAAAAATCCGTTCAGGGCTTGTGCTACCTTGTGGTACCACACAAAAAGACAAAATGACAAAGAGGACTTTGATTTTAGCACTGTGCAGCTTTTAGCAGCCCAAGGGCAGGCCGAAGAGTGCCACTCCGTGACTCAGACTTTGCCTTTCCAAGGCAGCCTTGGTAGAAGCTAATCCAGCACTCGGCACTGGGCTCACTGCAGGGCAGGAAGCCCAACGGTGAAGGCAAAGCACCAGCGAAGAGCTGGATTTAAGCTTTTCACGCAAACAGTTGGGGTTCCCCTCAGGAATAGCCTCAGAGCCTGAAGGAGCAGAACCTTCCTCTTTCCCACCAGTGTGCATGAGATTAGTTCTTACCCAGCATCTGATCTCCCACTCGTGAGCCATTTCCAAGCATCACGTGGTGGATTGGTCCTGGCTGGAGGCAAGAGCCCCCCAAAGCCGCTCCATCCCTGCCCTCCTCAGCTGGGCAGGGAGAGAAAATACAAGGAAAGGCTCATGGGTCGGTATAAGGACAGGGAGATCACTCAGCAGTTACCATCACGGGCAAACCAGACTCAGCTTGGGGAAATTCATTTCATTTATCACCAGTCAGATCCGAGTAAAAGAGAACTAAACCCAAACCTTAAAACACCTTCCCCCATGCCCCCCTTCCTCCTAGGCCCAGCTTTGCTCCTCATTTCTCTCCTTCCAACCCTTGACCAGCGCAGAGGGACAGGGAATGGGGGTCACCAGTGCTGCCAGCAAACCTGCTCCAACCCAGGCTCCTCTCTCCATGGGGCCACAGCTCCTGCCAAATCTCTGCTCCAGTGCCTGGAGCACCTCTTCCCCTTCCTTCCCTCGACCTTGGGTTCTGCAGAATTCTCTCTCCCACATCTTGCTTGCTCTCTCTCTGCTGCAAAATCTCTCCCATTTCCCCCCCCACTTCTTATCCCAGAGGTATTATAACTGCTGCTGATGGGCTCGGCCTTGGCCAGGGCAGGTCCCTCTTGGTGCTGGCTGGCATTGGCTCTATCAGACATCAAGGGGGCTTCCCACAGCTTTACCACACCCCCGTAGCCCCCCACTACCAACACCTTGCCATGAAAACTCCATACACACATCCAGCCCCTGCGCTGAATGCTGTCGTAGCTAATTACGGTCACTGCAGCTAATTATGGGCTGACCACGAAGCCATGCCACCCCATCCCAGCAGGACCAGTTGCCCAGAGCACACCACCATCACTGCTCTGAGCACACGAAGCCGTGGCAGGCTGTGCTCTCCGTCTCAGCGACCTCCGTGCAGCCAGAGCCATCTTTGCCTCTGTCTATGAGCAGCAGCTCTGGGTAACACACATCCTCTTCGCTTGTTTGTTGACTGCTGCCAGCAAAAAGACATCGCTGCTGCCATATGAGGATTCCATATGGCACGAAAACCCCTCCATGTCCTTAAACACAGAGGTGGATGCAGAGCAGATTAGAGAGGTTTAGGAGAGCAGCATTACAGCATCGTGGACACCGGTCCCCTTGTACAGCGCCCAGTGGGATGCCGCTAGAGTAGGAGTGAAACGAGATAGAGGAGAAAAGACATTTTAAGGGATGCTGCAGTATAAACGTCTTTTGCGTGGCTTGGGCTAGTCATCCCAAACAACTAGAAGATGTGAGAGGAGGCTGGAAGTGCACTGGGATGGGGCAAGAGGATGAGCCAAGATGGGATCCAACACAGGGAGCCCTGGGGTGCAGGGATGGTGGGCACGGGTGGATGGAACCAACATCCCACTCCTCCAACAGCTGGGAGCAGCTCCATGAAGATCTTTAAGGTCCCTTCCAACTTCTATGATTGCAAAAGTGTCAGTCCCACAGAAGGTGGGCACCATCCAGCTTCAAACATCAGTGGCAGTCCTACCTCTGTCCCGGTATGGGATGGGGAAGGATCTCCAGTGACAGCGAATGCTACTGGAGAAACAGAAATGCAATCACTTGTTTGTATTAAACCTAGAGCTTCATATCTTTGGAATCCTTTCTTCTTTTTTTTTTTTTTCCCCCAACGAGATGAAATTTATCAGAGTTCAAAACTTACGGAACTGGTCCCAAAGACAGGCTGGTGATGCAGTCGCAGAAGTTTGCTTTCCTTAGGAAATCCACTTAAAAACTCTGATGGTTGGAGAAGTGGCTTCATAGCCCATTATTTAGTGGCCATTTACATTTCAAGGTCCCTGTCTCCAATGCAAGAGAGCATGTCTGAATCCTTCCTCTCTCATAATTAAAACTTATGAGCTGGAGACTCATTTTTAAGGTGCCCCTTTCTATTGATCTCTAATGCCACTTTAGAGGTTATAGCTAATAATATTAGGTTTTAATCTAATCAGATTTGGTCGTGGATGCTGCTTTCAGCTGGAGGAATCATAAGTTAACTGCCTCTTGCTTTTTTCCTCTTTATATTTTAACTGCATTGTGGGAGAATAATGTAGCATCTTCATTCAGACAGAATTAGTCATTTGCTTTATGTAGAAATCTTCTACATGTAGTAATCGCACCCATATTCAGCCAAGCAGGTAAGCACATCCTGAAGTCTACAATTAAAATCCTTAATTAAATCCTTAAATTAAGCACATACTTAAATGCTTTGCTAAAGAGGGATATAATCTCCAACATGCTTAAGATAAAGTGTGTGTTTAAGTGCTTTATTGAACCAGTGCTTTCGCTGAAACGCCAAGTGTATTTGCCAAGCAAAAGCTGCTATAGGTGTAATCCCCCCAAACCCCAGCAATTCGATGGGGGAAGCCTGTGTGCGTTTATCACCATAAACCGCACGTCACCTGTTCTGGCAGTTTGTACCTGGAATTTTATGACGTGTAAAAAAATACTTGGATGTGACGTTGCCAGGCCAGTGGAGGGGGATTAGCTGTGCCGGGTCGGTGGCAGAGTGAGCAGCAGCGTTCACGGCTCAGCGGTGGTTGGAGAAAGGACAGCCCCGACTTGGATGGCTGCTGGGTTTTGCTGGGCTTACCTCCGAGATTTGGGGCAGCTTTGGTCTCCACATTGACTTTGGGGGAGTGTGAGGGTAGGAGACAGAAGGATGACCTCCTTTGCTCTACCAAGCACCGGAGCTGGGACACTGTGGTGGAAAGGTGTATTTACAGGGCTGGAGAACAGAATTTGGAGATCGCTTCGGAGCTAGGGCTGAGCGGGAAAGCTTGGTCTTTCTGCCAGGGTTTGTGATTGGGATAACTGCTTTATCTGCAAAGACTCACGGGGTGAAGGTGATGGTTGATTTTGGTAGGAAATGGCTCTAGTTTCAGGGCAGGGGTCTGTCAGCTGGGTTTAAAGCTGAGCTTCAGTAAGTTCAGGGTTGGGTATCTTCGCTTGGTAACTGGGGCCAGGATGAGACATGATGCCCTGAGTACACCTGAACATCCCCTCCAGAAAACACACCAGTAACCCCAGTGCCAGTAGCTTGGATCTGTTCCGAGAGGAGTCCAAGGAGACTGGACATTTGGCCCGGAGGGGCTGTCAGAGCTACGGCAGGACATTAGCCAGGGGTCTGGCTCTTCTCCTGGCACTGCAGTCGTTAGGCAGCAGCTGAAAGCACAAAGGGAAAGCAAGAGGAAAAGCGGTTTTGTTTTTCAGGGAATACGGAAAAAGGAACTGGATCCCCCAAATCTCCTCACCCCAACTGTCTTCAGCCCACAGGTTTGTCCAGTTGAACTGGGCAAGCTCAGTCTTGGGCCAGGAAGGAGACAGCCACACATCAGTCCTTTCCCCACGGCCCGGCCGTCGCTAGACCTGGCCTGCGAAGGTGAAGGTGTCCTAAGGTGGAATCGGTTGCAGAATCACAGTGCTGCGTCAGGACTCGGCGAGGGCAGATAAACCAAACCCAGACCCGCCGAGGAAAGGCTGG
>NW_010233864.1:12525-15699 GCF_000690775.1 Eurypyga helias
TTGTCCCCAGCCAGGGACAGCAGCTCCCGCTGCCACGACGGAGAAACCGGTGATATTAAATTACATCCTAATTAAAATCTGACTCTGCTTTCATTCAGAAGGAAAAATCACCGGTCCGTACGCACAGACGGATGATGGTTCATCCAGAAGTTATGAGCGTTTTAATTATACGAGCAGCTGATATAAATGCGTTAGATAAACACAAACGCACTTTAATAGGGCCCTTTCTGTGGCATTACTCAGGTACAGGAAGGCTCCGCTGCTTAATTAAATGTGTTTTATTTGGGTAAAAGATAGAGACTTTATGCAGTTAACAGCTGCCTTATTTTATAGGGCAGTTTTCACCATATTTTACATTTTTTAAATGTGGGAATTTATCCCTTTAAAGGAGCACTACCTCTGCCTTTAAAATGCTACGAAGACAAGACCCTGCGATTCAAGTGGAGGGTAATTTTAACCCTGATTTACCCTTCCCAGCTGGACCATTTGCAACGTCACTGAGCACGCACCAGTTTCATAGAATCACAGAACAGTTTGGGTTGAAGGGACCTTAAAGCCCCCTCCAGTCCCACCCCCTGCCATGGGCAGGGACACCTTCCATAGCCCAGGTTGCTCCAAGCCTCATCCAGCCTGGCCTTGGACACTCCCAGGGATGGGGCATCCACAGCTTCTCTGGGCAACCTGTCTCAGTGCCTCCCCAGCCTCATCGTAACAAATTTCGTCCTTAGATCTAATCTGAATCTACTCTCTTTTAGTTTAAAACCATTACCCCCTGTCCTATCACGTCTGTTCCCAAGATTTCTATCCAAGACTTGCAGTAAGGAGCTAGAACTATTTCCAGGCTGCAGATTGTGGGACCAATCCGGCACAGGAGGGCAGACTGGATGGTTTTGGAGGGCAGACTGGATGGTTTTGGTGGCCGTGGCCTTGGCCCAGTCCCTCCCCACGCGTCGCTTACCGGAGAGCAGACCCTTCCAGCGCCAGATCAGGTTCGGTCCTTCGTAAAGCCGAACTGCCGACAGCCTTCTCCACTCCAGTGCTCACCCCGCTTGACGCTCCAGGCTCCAGGCATCAGGATCCGCACGACTGGAAGCGCCGAGATCCTGTACCCTGCTGTGTCCGTCTGGCACAACCTGGGGAGGCAAAACTCATCTGGAACCAGCCTGTGAACCTGGGCAGCTTTGGGGAGGTACCAGGTCTGCTCTTGGGGGATCAATTCCCATCCCCTTGCCAAGGGATTTGGTTGCTGAACACGGTGCCCGTGTCCTGCCTTCTGCTGGCTTGGAAAGACCTGACGGAATTACTGCCCCCCTCATTGTTCCCAACAACATTAAGCGCTAATGAGAGGGACGGGTAATTTTTTAAGCCTGTGCTGCCCCGGCCCTACCTCCGTGCCCTCGGAAGGCAAACTTACAGTAACTCTGTCCATTTGACGAAGTTCCCGTTTCTCAATTAAAAGCAGCCACACTTCTTTAAAGCAGAAGGGATCCGAGCACTTTTTCCCCAATTTTTCCCGTCCTCAAGGCGCGCCTCCGTCGCTGATCCTCGTTTATTTCTGAGAGCAGTGATTTGCTTAAAGAAACGATTCCTAATATTCAATAAATGGCAGTTTTAATTTCCTCTTCATATATGATCTTAAAATGAGATTTTAAATTTTTTTATTTATTCCATAAACAATATAACAAAACTCAGCAAGTTAACAATATGACGTTTTCACCATACAGAGTCAGTCACAAATATTTAAAACCTTTGCAACAAGAACAACAAAACCCAAAATATTACAAGAATAATTTACAAGAGGATCTATAAAACAGCAAAGCGCTCACAAATTTTCCAGTTTCCTTTACACAATATCACTACAGTCTTTCACAACATTTCTTTTTATTACAAAATTCCCAACAAAAGTTTAATTTTTTTCTTTGTATTTTGGTTTTTAAAACCAGAAACTTTTAAGTATACATCCTTTTATTAACACCCGAAGGTGCAAAAAAAGGGAAACCTCACACATACAAACACTTCACAGCACTTTTCTAAGAAAAATATACACTTACAAAATATTTTACAAATTGGCACACTTAAAAATATACAAGATTTTGTAGGCGTCTTAGAGTGATCCTTAAGAATTATACTTCAATTGACTCTACAGAATATTTATAAAGCTTATTCTAAAAGAAAAAAGGCAAATCATTTCCAAACATGTTAAAATTGCAGTGTAAAATGTGGAACAGAAATGGATATGTTACATTCATAAAAAGGGCCATTTTATAGTTCTTAAATGCTCAAGGGGGTGGGGTGGGAGGGGTTGGGGGGGGGATAAAAGTTTTCTTTAGCACCATAAAACAGGAGCAACTTCCTAACGAGGTGCCTCTAGTTCTATGGAAGGGAACTCAAGGAGCAGTACATTCACATCTCTGGAGGCAGCAGTCAAAACGCCCCGGCCGGCGCCGCGGCAGCGGAACAGAGCAGCTCCTTGGATTTCTACCCTGCTTCCCACTGGGAGTAAGAGACAAAAGGAGTTTAACTGGTACCTTTCTTTCTGGGTGTGTGGTTTAGGTTATGTCTAAGTCTTCCCTTTGTGCTTTTGAAATGGACGTTTGTCTAGCTAGCGAAGGGCAGTGGTGAATACCAATTTTGTTTCTTGTTTCCTTTCGCACCAAGTGTTCAAAGGCTCAGTAAACGTGTCTGGCAACCCAAGCATCCTGCGAGATGGAGGGCATCCTCCTGCGTTAGATCCCAATTCCCTTAGATGGCTGTTACTCCACTGTCATTAGTGTCACTTGTTTACCTGAGAAACAGATTTGAAAAGCCTTGCTTCTACCACAGACATTGTACTTTATTCTACATATTTCTTCTTCTTTTTTTTTTTTTTTTTGCATTATTTCACACGCTGAAGAGATAAAGAGGCACATTCTCAAATAGATGTCAGCGGCTTGAACCATGCAACTTCCACTGGACCCCCTGGGAGCTGCACAGGCAAAGTCCAACACACCGAGTTGAGAAAGTAAGACCGAGGGCCTGATCCTGCACCAACTGAAGTCCACCCGCCTGATCCTCTTCTCACACTGACTTCAAGGGACTTTTTCTTGTGACTTAACAGCGAGGCCCAGCTGCCACCCAGGAAAGCACTTAGGGAGCTGGAGCCCTCTCCTAAGTGCTTTGCTGGATTGGGACCGT
>NW_010233864.1:15892-16363 GCF_000690775.1 Eurypyga helias
AGCTGGCCCTGCGTGCTGCTGCTGTCCCCTCCTCCCAAACAGCTGGCTCAACCTGGTCTGCAAGTCATTATTCTCAAGCCATTTGTTTTTTTAAAAAACCCTCTTACGCTCAAAAAAAGAAAAGCAAGGTGTAAACTTGGCAAGAGTTTTTTTTTTTTAAAAAAAACCTATCACTTGAATCCCCATCACTGATATTTTTCTATTTACAAAACCTCTATATGCAAGTGCCTCCTGCAAAACAATGGCTGTTGGGGGTGGGCTGGCTACTGCTGTAGGGTCTCGGGCTGTGGGACACCCTCCGCCCGGCACAGTCGCCACAGGGAAAAACCAGCTTGCCATGGGAGACCTGTGCTCTGCCGGAGGTTCTCCTCTTGGATGGATTTTATGACCTTCTTTTGCAAGCGGATGGTTTCTGCTTCCTAATTTCACAGCCGACTGCAAGCAGCCCAAAGCGCAGCGTGCCAGCACAGC
>NW_010233864.1:16400-23690 GCF_000690775.1 Eurypyga helias
CGCCCGGTGGGACGCCGACAGAACAGGAGGGAAACGAGAGAGTAGAAAAGACGTTTTGAGGGATGCTGCAGCATAAACGACTCTCGCGTGGCTTGGGCTAGTCACCCCAAACAGCCAGGAGTCCAGCTAGATGTGAGAGGAGGCTGGAAGCGCACTGGGATGGGACAGGAGGATGAGCCGAGATGGGAGCCAGCACAGGGAGCCCCAGGGCACAGGGGTGGTGGGCAGGGATGGATGGGACCAACATCCCACTCCTCCCACAGCTGGGAGCAGCGCCGTGAAAAACGGTTCACCAATGCTGACAGGAAGGGCAAGTGGAACAGGCAAGCTGGTCCAGCAAGGAATGAAGTGAAGCAAAGGTGGGAAGCGAGGAAAACCTTGAGGTAGCGATAGGCAGGTGAGGTTGAATTTTAGGAAAGCAAACTTCCAGCTGTTCAAGGAGTCAGTCAATAGGATCCCCTTGGAAACTGCTCTCAGGGACAAGGGAGCAGGACAGAGCTGGCAGGTCTTTAAGGATGCTTTCTATAGAGCACAGGAGCTCTTGATCCCCAGCTGTAAGAAATCGGGCAAGGAAGGCAAGAGAGCGGCATGGATGAGTCGAGACCTGTTTGTCCTTCTAAAGGGAAAGAGCAGGGACAGGTATCCTGGGAAGAGAGTAGGGACACTGCCCGGCTGTGTAGGGATGGGGTCAGAAGGCCAAGGCATGCCTGGAGCTGAACTTGCCAAGGGGTGCAGAGTAATACGAAAGGCTCCTGCGGGTGTGTCAGCCAGGAAAGGAAGGTCCAAGGAGGCGTAACGCCCGTGATGAGCCAGACTGGCAAACTGGTACCAACGGATGAGGAGAAGGCTGAGGTACTCAACAACAGCCCTGCCTCAGTCTTCACCGACAACGTCTCTTCCCACAGTTCTTGGGTGGATGGGCCGCAAGACAGGGACTGGTGGAGCAAAGTCCCTCCCACAGTAAGAGAAGATCAGGCTCCTGACCACCTGAGGAAACTGGATGCACATCAGTCTGTGGGACCTGATGAGATGCATCCCAGAGTCCTGAGGGAACTGGCTGATGCAGTTGCCAAACCAGTTATACATGAGGAGTCATGGCACTCAGGTGAAGGCCCAGGAGACTGGCAAAAGGGAAACAGTGCACCCATCTTTAGCGCGTAGAAAGGAGGATCCTGGGAACTTCCGACCTGTTGGACTCAGTGTGCCTGAGAAGATCATGGAACAGATCCTCCTAGAAGCTCTGCTTAGGCACATGGAGGACAGGGAGGTGATTTGAGACAGCCAGCGTGGCTTCACCAAGGGCAAATCCTGCCTGACCAACCCACTGGCCTTCTATGCCAGAGTCACTACATGAGCAGACAAGGGAAAAGCTTCGGATGTCATCTACCTGGACTTCTGCAAAGCCTTTGACACGGTCCCCCACAACATCCTTCTTTCTAAACTGGAGAGATCTGATGGACTGTTCTGCAGATGAGGAATTGGTTGGATGGTTGCATCCAGAGGGCAGTGGTTAACGGCTCAAAGTCCAGATGGAGATCAGTGATGAGGGCATTCCTCAGGGGTCCATACTGGGACCAGTACTGTTTAATATCTTCATCAGTGACACAGACAGTGGGATCAAGTGCACCCTCAGCAAATTCGCAGATGTCACCAAGCTGAGTGTTGGGTTGACACGCCTAAGGGACAAGATGCCATCCAGACAGACCTGGGCAAGCTCGAGAAGTGGGGCCACATGAACCTCATGAGGTTCAGTAAGGCCAAGTGCAAGGTCCTGCACATGTGTTGGGGCAACACAGACCGGGAAATGAAGGGTTTGAGAGCAGTTCTGTGGAGAAAGACTTAAAGTAGAAATTTTTTACAATGAGGATGGTGAAACACTGGCACAGGTTGCCCAGAGAAGTTGTAGATGCCCATCCCTGGAAACATTCAAAGTCAGGTTGAACAGGGCTCTGGGAAACCTGATCTAGTTGAAGATGTCCCTGCTCAAGGAGGTTTTACTAGATGACCTCTAAAGGTCCCTTCCAACCCAAACCTTTCTGTGATTCTATGAAGATCAAAAGGGAGAGGGGCAAATGACTGGCTCAATACAGTTTCTGAATTTTGGGGTTAATCATCAGAGAGATCACTTTCAGGCACAGAGAAGGGCCAGTGCCACACCGTGAGACATCCGGGCTCTTTAACATCTCCCCAGCCAGAGATTTCTGGGAAGGGCATGGGCTGACCACCAAAGACAGCAGCGAAATTGGAGCAACAGAAAGACTGAAGGAGAAAGCAAGAAGGCAGCTGGTATTTGTGATTAACACTGTCCTGAAACACCTAGCTGGGTATTCATGGATTTCCAACATGTAATAAAATAGTCGATATGTTTTATGCCTTTTCTTCATGCCCTATTGCACATTTCTTGAATGCAATAAATATTGCTATCTGGTTCAGTACAAGGTATTTTGTTACAAGTCCCATATTGATAATATTAAGTGTAATGAGCACAGTGCAGGAAAGTCAAAATGTGCTTTCAAACGATGATTCTGGGCCAAAATGAAGGGCCGTGCCACATCCCAGCCCTGGACCTGACCTGTCTCTGTAGGAGCAGCAGCCTGAACATCCAAAAGAAGGGAGCTGGCAGCCCCACACCCTGCAGCACATGGGAGGAATGCTGAAAAAACAGGATACACCAACACCATGGGAGTGGCTGGAGCTTGTAGTATCTGATGACCCTACAAATAGAAAAGAGCGCTGCTGGGGAAGAAGGGGAGAGCATGGTGGCTGCAGGCAAGCCAAACGCCCAGGGATGGAGCCCTAGCACAGCTCTCGTCTCCAAAATAAATCCTGAGCATCTTCTGGATCTCCCTGCTGGAGTGAGAGCCAGCGTGAGATGGCTCAGGAACCCAAGGACCACTCTCATCCGGAGCAACTCGCTCTCAGCAATGCCAGCATTTCATGTTTTTCACGGAATAGATGAACTTATACAATGTTTTTTTCAGAATTATTATTTTTCCAGAGTTCCTTCTTTCCTGTTAAACAAAATGCAATGCAATTACCATGCTGCTCTCTCTGGGGCTGCAGAGCTGAGCCTACGTTATACCTCAAGATCTGCAAAAGCGGAGAACATTTTGATTCTAAATCGACACTCCGCAACTCCAATTTGAAGCGTTCAGTCTGGGGTTTTTTTGCTAAATTAGCTGAAAACAATTCTGTTTTGCCTTGCACGAGGGCTGAAAAAACCCTACTTGTAAGGAAACCCGCATCTAGCCCTGTCCTCTGCGAAACATCACCTCTACGCTCATGACCACGTCGAGAACGTGATCTGTCCGACTGCTATTAAGGCTCCTCTTCCTCCTCATTTTCTGTTGCATGAACGCGTCCAAGCCTCGCATCCCTCTGCTCCCAACAGCTCCCAGTTAGCAGGGCTCTTGCATATCAAGGTTTCATAAGAAATCAGCAGCAAAATGCACAGGCGCTCAGGTGCACAAGGAAAATAGATATTTGTCGAGTTTGTTATTCTCTTGGAGGGCGAGGGTGTGGTGAGTAGGGTTACAAATAAGGCCTTTTGAGAATACATTTAGCATTCAGTACTTAACGCTGTCTTAATAAAGTCCAGTCACGTATGATCCGGCCCTGATCAGTGAGATCACAAATAGTTCCGTTTGTTTTCTTGTCTTATGAACAGAATCAAAGCAAAAGGTTCAGAGTTGTATTTAAAACTAATGACTTTTTGCTTTTGAAAGTTCAAACTATATTGGCATCGCAAGGTTAGACGTTTAGGAAACACCAAAGCTATGATAGGAGAGCGCTTCTGACAGGCTCTGCATCGAAAATGCTTAAGAAACTACTCAAAGGAAAAGTAAAGAGCAAGAAATGTATGAAACATATTAGTTCTGTTTTTATAACTATTTTAGAATTTATCCCAGGTTCTTATAAAATATATAAAACTGAGATACAAAGAATTAGCAATGTAACTTTGCATTTCAAATGATCTTCAGCTACAGGTTTTGCTTTAAGAAAACAGACACTTGAAAAGCAGCTGTTCTGTAGTCTCTAGATGCAGACACGTGAGTTCCTGGCAAACTTACCGTCAGTGGTTCTCTGAACTCCTCCACCGTTTCAACTCTCTCCTCTAATGAAACTCAACAGTTCACCGTTAAGTTTTTCTGCTCATGGTTTCAAAGAGAGGACGTTACCATTACCCAGCATTGGTTTCAAAGTTCCTTTTTTTTGTTTGTTTGTTTGTTTTTCCCCTTTTTTTCCTTTTTTTTTTTCTTTTTTTTTTTTTTTTTTTTTTTCCCCTTTATGAGCTTTAAACCACAGGGTGAATCCATGAAATGAGGTAAGTAAATTTGGCACACTTCTAGTCATGTCCATAAAACTTTTGGTAAGTTGTATAAGTGAACAATATCATTTTCATCGTGAGTTACAGGTGCTTTCAAAGGGGGGGCGGGGGGGTGGTTAGTACTTAACAACTGGAATGTTTCTAGTAAAACCAAAAGGCATAGCTGCAGAAAACACTCACAACCCAATGTTGATAGAGAAGTAAAAATATATACAATACAGTCACTTGTTCATAGTTTGGCACAATTTTTTGTTGTTGTGGGTAATAGTGCATAAACTACTGTACAACAGTATGACTTTTAAAACAGTCTTTCACAGAGAATACCAGATTAGGTTCGCTTTCAAATAATAAAATTCCCACAATTTCAAACTCTTCATTTCAGCACTTACATTTCAACATACCACAAGGCAGATTTCGAAAAGGAACCGACGGGAAAAAAACCCCAACGGGAAAAAAAAACAACCCCAAAACCCAACCCCAAAAGAAACGAACATCAACCGTCTTTCTAGAAAAGGGAGTCTCTTCTTCAAATACAGGAAAACCCAAAAATGTTGTTTCTGCTTTAAGAAGAATGGAGTCTGATTCCCTGCAGGAAAAAAAATCAAACATTTGATGCCATCTTAGTTAGCTCGTCTGGAGTCACCACGACGGAGCGTACGCGCTAAAGGCGGGCAGGTACAGAAGATGCAGCTTTAGATGATGCAGGTTAGGAGATAAAACAGCAGAGGGGGCCAGAAAGCACTCAAAATTGCCACGTGAAGCTCAATTAGGAACGAGTTCTCGTTTGCAAACTAAAGAGCCTTTAAGTTTCGAGATCTTGGCTTTTGGATGCATAAACTCTTTTTTTTTTTTTTTGTGGTTTATTTTTTACAAAATGTTCCAAAAGAAAAAAAAAAAAGTCTTTCCTTGTCAAAATTATTAAAAAGAGTGTGTAACCACGTTTTTCTTTTCTTTTTTTTCCCAATAAATAATTAAAAACTGAAGAAGCCAAACAGCAGAAAAGAGTAGCCTTGTTAGTTTTTTAACCCCAGCCAAGCCAGAAAATTGGTCATTCTTTTAGGTAGCTTGCAAGTAATAAGTATTTTCATGCACTTAAATAAAAAGAAAAAATAAGAGAACAAAGGATAAAAACTAACCCCAAAACCAAAACCAACCAAAACTGTAAAAAGGGAACGTCTTTTTTTTTTTTTTTTTCATGCAACTTTTGCTTTCAGGAAGGAAAAACTGAGGAACAGCAGGCTTAGCAGGTGGGAGGGAGGTTAAGGGGCATTCCAGCCAGTTTGGTGCAGCATTACCTCAGTTTCTCAAAAGCAGCTGTCACGGGGGGGTCCTTGTGGGGCTGTTCGCGGTCCGTTCGCTTTATTTTACAGTTCTCATCCCTCAGCGATTTCGAACTGGATTTATGACGGTAGAGTTTTTTATGGGTAGGTCCGTTATTGCCTAAAGTGCTCAGGTTACTATAGTTTTTATCAAAAAAGGGAGCGTGAATGTCCGTGGTGAACCCGGTCGAGCAGTTGGGGCGACCGGGGTCGCAGGTTGCAGCTTTGCCGTTTTTACTTGAGCCCTTGGTGTTTGACTTGTGGTTCTTTGCCGTGCCCGGCGAGCCGCCGTTCGCCTTCTTCTTCGACTCTTGGGACGTCCCTGCTAAAATTTTAAGAGTTTTCAGTTTTAGGCTGTTGGACTCCGGTGACCGGAATATGTCTGGAACGCTGTTGTGGCCAACAGGCCCCCACAGGGGCTCGATGGAGGCCATCATAAACCTCTGGACGTCTGCCATTCCCGAGGCGATGTTGGACAGGATGTTGGAAGGTTCCTCAAACTCCCTCTGATCGTCGTCTAGGAGGGTGGTGGCATTGCCCAGGCTGGTTTCCGACCAGGCTGCGCCCCCGTCCTTTCCCAGCGCCCACTCTCCGGAGAGCCCATTGTGCTTGCCCAGTTTCACTCCGGCCGGGCTGCAGTGCTGCGCGCTCTCGGAGAGGCCCTTGGTGGCGGTGGGCGTGTTGCTCAGCTGGCTGACCGCCCTGCCACCAACGGCCGCAGCCTTTTCGCCGTTAACTCCCGCCGCGTTTTTCCCTTTCCTGGTGGATTTGGGTGCCTGCCGTGAGTTTTTCCCTTGCGGCTTATCGGCTCCTTTGTTGGCTTTGGGCGATTTTTTCCGGGTGGCTTTCTGGGACGAGCTTTGGTTTGTACCCACATTCTTGCTGGATGAACTTTTCCTCTTCGATTTTGACACTTTGCTATTGGTGCTAATTTGACCAGATGGCTCATTAAATGTTGACAAGCATGGACTCTTTTCGAGAAGGCTGACAGAATCTTCATCGTTGAACATATGGAACTGGAACTGGTGATTATTTAAAGCAAACCCATTATCTGCCTGATCCTCGGTCTGCAGGACCCCGCAGTTCCACTTGACCTTCTCGGAGCTGTTGAGGGCAGCCTGGGGGCTCTCCTGAAAGCTCTTCAGGGTGCCGAGGGGCTTGGCGTCGGAGCCAGCTATCTGCGGGGATAGGTTGGGAGTGTCCGGAGGGGACATCTCCGAAAGCGACGACTGGCGGAACTTATCAGGCGTGAAGTTGGAAATGTCTAAAAGGTCCGTGGACTCCTTCAAAGGAGTGATTTCATCTATGCTCTGCTGGATCACTAGCTTGGGACTGCAGTGGGCCAAGAAATCGTCATTAATATCATCCTCGCCGTCCTTTTCACAAGACTTTAAACTTAAAGAACTGTAATTGCTAGAACTAACTGACAATGAACCCACTGAATCAAAACTAATGAGCCTGCCATCATCTGTACTTAGTGTACCTCGTTGGAAATGAAAGCGCCCCTCTCCATTATTAAAATGACATGACTGATAAGAATCATCAGACTGCACTTGTTGGCTATCCGGCATGTAATTTTTTTGGTATAGCAATTTGCTGCTATTCAGACCGACTTGAGTGTATCCAGAGGTGGGGAGGCCGTCT
>NW_010233865.1:0-13581 GCF_000690775.1 Eurypyga helias
CTAATAATACTACTACTAATATATATAGTATAATACTAATACATAGTATTCCTAAATACTGAGTAGTATTTAGGAAAGGTTATGGTCCTGCACTATCTGAGACTCCAGTAGCTTAGATAAAAGAATTAAAAGTGGAAATTGGGAAATATTTGGGGCTGTGAGGATTGTAGGTTTATTTAACACTCGTAAGTAAAGTTAAAATGTTTCTGTTGTTTTCTGACCTTATTGATAGAATACCAATAAAAGCAGATGCATAAAGACTTGCCAGTTTTCATAGGAAATTTGGAGGTTCTTTTGTTGCGTTGTGTTCCATGGTTATCTTATCTGTCACACTACTGAACTATAGAACATAACTCGAGATAATTGTAGTAATTAATAATGAATAACAATGACTTTCATAAGGTGATGTAATCAAATTTTAATATGACAATGATATAAAATTCAGTCTGATGTAATAACAGCATTTTTTTTTAGTTATTTGCCAATACTATCATTTTTGTGTTTTTTGGTTTTTTTAAGAACATTCCTGGTGTAGATGATGAAGGATACAGCATTAAACCAGAAGCGTCACAGGATATCCTTTTTGCTATTATAGTGCCAAGGTATTTCCTGTTATTACAATTATTTGGGGAGTGGATGTACTCATTAAAGTGTTAAGTCAAGGAAGATGAATGATAGAATCACAGAATGGTCAGGGTTGGAAGGGACCTCTTGAGATCATCTAGTCCAACCCCCCTGCTAAGGCAGGTTCATCTAAAGCAGATTGCACAGGAACATGTCCAGGCGGGTTTTGAATAGAGAATAGAGAAGGAGACTCCACAACCTCTCTGGGCAGCCTGTTCCAGTGCTCTGTCACCCACAGAGTAAAGAAGTTTTTCCTCAAATACAGAAAAATTGAGGACAAGTATAACATTCATGCTTAAGTTACAACCTTGTAGTCTTAAGTTCATAGCTTCTGCAAAATGCACAGAATTTTGTCTAGCCTAGATTTTGTGTGTGTATAAATGTTAAAGGTTAGATCAGATGTCTTAGGAAATCTAAGAAGATGGGTTTTGTTGTCCAACATTGAAAAATTTTTTTAAAAAGCCTGAAGAAAAGCTTTAAGGTAAGCATGCAGATCTTTCTCAATTAAAAGCTTTCAGACAGTGTATAAAATAAAGTTAGTAAATGCTTTTAAGCATATTCAATGGCTTTCTGTTCTATACCTGCACCCTCCCCACTTTTTAATAACACCATTAAAAAGATTGGGAGCTCCAGCAGTATAGAAATAGAATTTCTGTTAATTAATGAAGTATCATGCTGTTTCTAATTGGTGCTTCTAGCTTTTATTGTATTTTTAATGATAGTTTTGATATGCAGAATAGGTTTTTGTTATGAGTAATTTTTTATAGATTTCATGATTTTCTTTTCCTTTGAAGAAAAAGATTCTTGTCCTCTTTCATCAGAAAGAGAGGAAAGTTGTACTTAAGAGCTGGAAATAATTGTAGATCTAAGCAAGCCTAATATGTTAACAAGATAGCTAATATTTTGAAATGTATTCACCAGTTTTTCTAGGGACTACAGATAAAAGGTAAATTTATACTTTGAATTGTGAAAACTTTTAACCAGTTGAGAGCACCTTAAAGTGGACCAGTCCATCATCATAGTTTCTTTTCCAGATATGATCCATTTTGGGGGACAGATAGCCTGCAAGATGAAGACGTTTGACTCTTTCCTCACAACATCTCAGGGTTTCTTTCAGTTGAATTGGATTCGGAATGTCTTTAGGGTTCAGGGTTTTAATCTTTGTCAGGGAGTATTTTGAAGAGATTTCATTCAAATGGCTAGCATATTTCCAAGTGAAAATGACAGGTGAGGTATAGAATGCTCCCCCTAGATGGCAAGATGCTTATGTTTCAGCAGAGGAAATTTTTCAACTTATTTCTTGTCAAAACAACTGCATCCTTTAAGGCTTAGCATAGGGCTTTCAGAGCTTTTGTTGAGTGCAGTTCCTGTGCATATAAAGAACCAAGCCTAAACTGATCTGTATATTTTACTTAGTTTGAGGGCTGAGTTGTGCTGCCTTTTTAGCCAAGGATGACAGTGCTTTAAGTGGCTGATAGGGTTTAATTTACTGTGAAGTCTTCTCTGTAACTGGCATCCTTTTTTGCAAAATTTTCAGTACCTCTGCAAAAAGGACAAGTAATAGTGGCTGCTGCTTCCTCTACTGTTATACTTGGTACAGGTACCATGGGCATTTCATTGCTAATTAAAAAGGCTAGAGCTTTCGTTCACTTGGTTTAAAAGGATTTCTACAATGCATACATTTTTCATACATGCATTAGAAACCTTCGTTGAGTCTTACAAATCATAAATTTAACATATAGGAGTGTTGCTACTGTAGGAATTTTCATTTATCCTGATGCTTTCAAATATGTAGTTGTTGAGTTATATGACATCGTGCCTTTGATAACAGAATACCATTATGAAGATGAATGGAATATAAAAACTAGATTTTAACTCTGAGTTGTGAATTTTGGACAGTGGATATAATTGAAGTGTTTGTATAAGTGCACAAAGAGCATAGGCAGCATTGTTTATCTGTGGTATTTATTTAATATGAGCATTTTGTAGAGAGTAATTATGAAACATTAAAGAGATTAATTTGAAATATTTCCACCTTAACTGAGAAAAACATACAAAAAAGAATAATTTCTATTCATCGAGTGATTCTGACTCTGAAGACAATGAACCCAGGAGGTTCCATGTAGAAATAAAACCTGTCCAGTCAAATAATAGCTCTCAATATACCATGCCTTCCTTGGATGAATTAAAAGTATCTATAGGGAACATCACTCTTTCTCCAGCAATATCTGTAAGTAATTTTGTTTCTTGTATTTTTAATGAATTAGAGAACAAAAGTGGTAAGGAACCTTTAGTGTTAACATATGTTCAGAATTTATTCTAGTTTCAGGTTCAGTGATTCTTTTTTCATGTGCACTAGGTCATCTTTAATATACTTTATTGCAATGTAATGTTAAGCAATTCTTCCTTCTCAGATTTTAACTTTACTTTGAGTCTTGGGAGTGCTCAGTCCTTGTCTTTTTGCTGTTGCTACCACAAGACATTTGAATAGATGTGGAGTTAGCTGAGCATGGCTTTTAACATAGTTTACTAATTCGTATTCAATAATATACAAACCTTTAAAACAGATCATATAATGTGGTTGCATTATAAATTTTACAGTGCAGCTTTTTTGTATGTATTCTGCCAAACTACAGAATGATCCTGTATACAGTGGGATGAAATTACAAATAAATAGTATTAAAGTATGCTAGTACAGTATTCAGATCAGAATGTAGATGGATGTAATGTAGCTCATTAATGCATATTAAAATATTAATGATAATTTTTCTCTCCCCCCCTTCCCATTTTGAAAGCAGAAACACAGTTCTGTAAGTACAGAATGGCTTTTTATTCACATTTTTAGATTAAAACCAAGTAAGTGTAGTATGTGAGAAATTATTGGTAAAACCTTAGGAATGTTTCTATTCTTACCTGTTAGGCATATTATGTGATATAAAAGCTGTTTAATTTTACTGTCCCAGCCTGTCAAGGGATTTAGTCATACTGTTGCCTTTGTCAGCTCTGCAGTCTTCATTCCAGCTTTTTCTTACCAGTGTTGTGGGCACGCACTAGTTGCTCTGTTGTGGCTCATGTTCTGGTGGTCTTCAAGCTTCAGAATGTTCTGCCTGGCATTGAAAGCATGGAAAGTTGAGTGGAAATAAGAACCCTGGGACTAAGTGTTTTATTTGACAGTTGGTAAAATTATTTATTCTTATGGGTTTGGGTTTTTTTCTGTTTCAGGCACAAACAAATCAAAATTCATCCAGTAAGTGTAAATATTTAACTTTTAGTCTATTTATGTTACTTTTTTAACATAGCATGAAAATATTTTTTTACTGTTGAGGAAATAAACTTGTTAAGTATTTGCATTTAAAGTAAAAAAAATATTTCTCTTGTCAGTTCTAGGTACCTTTATGATATTTGCCTTTTAACTACTCACAGTAAATTTAAAGGACAAAATTAATTTATTTGGTCAAAATTTTAAAGCAGCTAGTAGAAGCCACCCAAAGACCTCTTCTTTTCCTGTATACTCAGCTGTTCCCTGTTCTGGGAAACAGATGAGTCTGGCTGTGACAGTGATGAGGTACAAGTCCAAGAGCCAAAGGCAGGGGGGAAAATCCCATGGAAATTACTCTTGTGTAAGTTCTTAAAACCTTTCCACCTGCTCAAGTTTAGTATCATTCACAAAACAGCCAAGCACTCTTTCTCTGTTGTATGGTCAAAACCACAAAACATGGCCATGGAGATAGAGTTTATTTTAGGGTTTTTCTCAGTGGGAAACCAAGCCAGGTTTCCTGAAGAATAATATTGATGTAAATAGTATAATTTAAGGAAGAAATTTCAAGTGACCAGCACTTCTTCCTGAAATGTATTGCTCTGTTTAGCCCTCTCCTTTTAGAAGGTATTTCAGGAGCATCTGAATTTATGTTATCAGAGATAATGCATTTTCTCTTTTCCATTTTAAAAATCCATAATTACTTTTGAACTGCAACTATTTACATTTACTATCTTTTTATAATGAAGCTGAAAATTTTTATTTTAGAGTGATGATAATACTGTGTCTTTTGCTTAGGTGAGGAGGTAAGAAAATCAAAACTTTCTACTCCAGCTAATGAGTAAGTTCAACACTGAAAATTATATCAAGTATAGTTTTGGGGGAATTTGATCTTATTTTGATCTAAGTCTCTGACACTCATTGGAAATATCAGTCAACTGCTGTTTTAAATCAGGCATCCATTGCATTGTAAGAGTTAAATAGTAATTATGTAACAATGGAGATTTCTATTCACTTGTTTTCCCCTTCTGATGCATTTGCTTCATTGTGATCTGTCTCAATTGATATTTATAATTATGTTATTACAAAATATTGTTTTCTATTAAAATTTCAGGTTTTAAATAAGATGTATTTAGTTTCCATCATATAGTGTTCCACTGTAAAGTGTTTAAGTTTACAAGTCCCAAATTTAGGCAGGTCTGTATGCATTGCTCATATGTGTATATACTGAAACAAATTGATTTGTAGTTGTATGTCTTGTTGAAAATAAAAATATTTAACTGACATTGTGAAATATGTCCACACACAAACTTGCACCAAAGTATCAGTTTGGACAGTTACCTTGTGTGTAATTCAGTTCTTTGACCTGCAATTTGTAAGTACTTTTAATCTTTAGATGCAAAGACTAATACAGATGAATTACCAAAGTTGTAATTTTATGTTTATGAGTATATACATCTTTCATTAATATTCCAATTGTAACTCTTACTATAGAAAGGGGAACAGTGACCTTCTGGCATGGGATCCACTCTTTAGCAGTTCTCTTGAATCTTCCTCTTCAACCTCCTTGGCATGCTCATCCTCCTCAGGTAAAATATGTGCTAGTAGAAAATGTTTTCTGCATATTTGTCAGGATGTTCTGTTATTGCTTTTTTAGTCATTGCAAGGGGATGTGCTTGCACTGTGAATAGGGATGGGTTTCTTCTTTCCAGGAAAGCCTGTTGAGCTATGTAGTACAAAGCCACTGTGGAGCTTCGCTGTGAAGAACTTGTTTCCTATAGGAGACCATGAATCTGTTCGGAGATGTGTAGGCATAATCCAAGGGGGGCGGGATAAAAACGGCAGGACTGAGATTGGAATTAACGGAGAGTTCCTGGCACCACCTGAGAGTAGGTGTATTGGGAAAAAGAGGGTGGGCCAAGGAGTATGGGAGGTGGAGGGGAGGGGGCAGATACTGTGTGGGAATTTTGAGTTCAGGATTCTGGAGGATATTAGCGTTGGCAGGACACTGGCAGGCTTTCCTGAAACTTGGGGGGGAGGGAGAGTTTACAGAAATAGGCAGTATTGATTTTTACATTCAAAAGGTGTAGAGGCAAAATAGCATGTGAGTGGGTATGTGTGCTGAAGAGGCTGAGAGCAGGAGATGTTGAGAAACTAGTTCAGAAAGAGGAAGGAGAGATTCAAACAAAAACAGCTATTATGGCTATGTTAGGACCTGCTTACTAAAAGTATTTACTTAAATTATTTACATCGATTATCTCAGGGGATTTAATGTGGAATCTACTAACAGTAGCAGATACTGTTTCATAGTTCTCTTCAGTCTACCTACTGCATTGTCTATTTTCCAACCCTTACTGTCTTAATGTAGATAGAGGCTCTTCTCCCATGTGCCTGAGAAAGGAAGTGTTAACCATTTCTTTTAGCTAGGTATTTCTGTGCCAAAAATTATAATAGACCTCACTTCTTTGTTCATGATCATGTCTTTCTAACTGTTTTCATCTGTACTTGATTATACAGATTAAAGAACAGTAAGAAAGAGTACATATATCAATAGGAGAATTCTGTACAGCTAGTGCTAATTCTTTTTGGCCTTCGTAATGTCCTTTTAGCAGCAACCAGCACTGCTATGTAACCCTTAGGGTTTTAGATTTTTAAATCTTCCAACAATTGCTTCTGAGGATTAAAGGGACTTTTTCAGTAGTACTCTATGCCCTGAACAATTATTCATTGAAGAAACTGGCACTGCTGCTGAAATTTCTTTTGCATCGTCAGCACTACTGGACTACAGTTTAGCATCTTTTTGTGTTTGTACAAATAAGGGTATGACAAGCATGCATTGCATACTGCTCTTTGCTAATAACTGACTCCAAAAAGCAATCTTTGGACTGATTTTTCTTTTTGTTATTATTGCTCACCCAATGTTAAAATTAACTCATCTTCTTACTTAGAATATACTAAACTGCTTGCTAGCACCAACTTCCTTCACAGTTAGGACAATGGAATAAATATTCATCTTGAAATAAGAAAAATTAAAATTATTTAATTAAAGGCATTGCTTTTTCTTAACTATGCAGAGCTTTGCTTTTCTAGAAATAGGAATGTATAGATGTTTTCAGATTAAAGTTAAAAAAACTGGATTTAGAACTGTTCCTTTTTAACACCCATTATTTTGAAACATGGATGATATTGTGGTAATGCTACATACTAAGAGCGCAAAGGAAAAGTGCATTTGGGCAAGTGTGCCATGACTCACTGAGTACCTGTGATACCTATGATACTGACTACTCCATGTTTAGCATGCACTGTCTTCCTGGGGCATAACAAGAATTTTAAAGAAATGACTGATATTTCAGAAGTTAGTTTACTTGTGGACATTTGAGTTTGCAACTCTTAAAGTGGATGTGGTCAATATTAGCCTACTTTCTTTCTTCCAAGTCAGTGATGAAACTCCCATACTTCAATGATGGCAGAGATATGCTAAATGACTGAGAAAATTCCTTACTGTGTTGGGTCTGACAGAGATGGAGTTAATTATCCCTATAGCAGCCCTCATAGTGCTGTGCTTTGTATTATTAGCTCAAAAGGTGTTGATAACACACCAGTGTTTTGGCTACTGCTGAGCAGTGCTCCCACAGCATCAAGGCTGTCTCTCCATTCCCCCTGCCCCAAAGGCCAGTAGACTGGGAGTGGGCAAGTGGTTGGGAGAGGACAGAGCCAGGACAGCTGACCCAAACTGATGAAAGGGATGTTCCATACCATATGACATCGTGTTCAGCAATAAAAGCTAAAAGAAAGGAAGAGGAAGGGAGACATTCATTATTACATTTGTCTTCTGGAGCAATCACTATGTGTACTGAAACCCTACTTCCCGGGAAGTTGCTGGACATCACCTGCTGATGAGAAGTAGCGAATAAAATCTTTTTGTTTTCCTTTGCTTCCGCATGTGGCCTTTACTTTTTCTTTATTAAATTGCCTTTATCTTGAACCATGAGGGCTTTTTTCCGTCTTATTTTCTCTCCCCCTGTTCCATCCCCTGTCCTGCTGAGGAGAGGTGTGATAGAGCGACTTGGTGGGCACCTGCCATCCAGTCAAGGTCAACCCACCACACATACTTAAAAGTTACATTTTTAATAACATTAACTGATTTAATTTAAAAAGAACCATCCAGAATAATTTGAGGGAGATGATAGAATGTGCTGCAACAACACAGGCATATATTAGGGTTTCAGTCTATTTTGAAGGAAATTTTATATCTGCTATACTCATTGGGTGGCATCTAACTTCTATTTTGAAGTACAGTTCTATTCAGAAAAGTGGCTATGTAAAAGTGGCATCTTTGTATTGTTGCCACCATCTGTTAGTTGTGTTTGTTAGGTTTAGAAGGACATGAGTGCAGTATTTTTTTTAACTGCTTTTTACTTCTAATAGCTTGGCTAAGAGATAATATGGAGTTACTGCGTTCTTGCAATCAACAGAGTAATTTATCTGTTATACTGGTGTATACTTACTGAAGTCAGTGGGATTTCAGAGGGCGTAATTTGATGTAAATAGGGTTATACCATTGTCAGCCAGGAATTTTCCATTTGTGGTGAGACATGAAAGACACTCCTATATTTTGAATCCAGATAGACTCATAGAACTCAGGTAAAACCATCTTTTTGCATACAAACCTCTGAGAATAATTAGTATAAAATAATTTGAGAGCAATGAGAAATCCCATGATGCCATTTTTAGAGTCATTTTTCTGGGTATCATGTCCCTGTTTTGAAAAAATTTATGAATAGTGGCAGATCTTACAAAATGGAGCTTGTAAAATAGGAACTTTTAATAGAAGCATAACTTCCAGTTATTCTATTCAAGTGAGCACATATTTCTGTTCAGTGTAACCTTTCTAATATTGATTTCCTTAAATTTGCTCTCTTTCAGCAAGGCTCACAACTCCTCTTTCTATAGGCACCATTGTACCTCCTCCAAGGCCTTCTTCAAGACCAAAGTTGTCTACAGGAAATCTTAGTGGAATTAATGAAATAGTATGTATTGATTGATGGTTTTGGTTTTTTCTTTAATTCTCCGTTGTTACTCACTTTAAGATATATCATTTACACTGTTACAGTGGAGACACTTTCCAGCCAATGTTCAAGGAATCACACTCAGATTTTCACCATTGCTGCATAGGCATGGAAGTTGTTCATGATAAAGCTGTTGCTATAACAAAATAATTCTTAACTGAACTAAAAAGGTCCAAAACATAAATTTTGCATCAGCTGAATGTTTTTAATTGAACAAATTAATAACTTGAAAATTAAAGGATAGCATATGTGTAGGATTAAAGTTTTCAAAATATTAAATACTAGCAAAGTTATTAACAAATTACATTGATTTAGGAATATCAACAAAGCTTTGGGGAATGAGTGGTATTTATCAGTCGTGTCGACACAAGTAGCCCTGCTGTGACTTTGCCCTGCTCTTGGTTCTGGTTGGTGGTGAAGGGAAGTGGCAGATTGCAGCAGCTGCCCATCAGGATAGTGATAGTTGCACACACTGCCTGCATCTCTGCTCACTGCATGCAGTGCAGGTCCACCTGATTATAAGGAATGTGGCAAAGAATGCAAATACCCAGACAGCATACTAGACCAAGCCATGTTTGGTCTCTTCTACGAATATTATGATTCTTTGGATTTCATTTGACTTACTGACTTGGAAAAATTTTACCATGGTAAGATCCTCTTACTGTCTTTCAAAGTAGCAAGATACTTCACCATATTCTCATTATGGAAAAAAATCTGGCCATATGCTTTGACAAAATTGAAACATTGTTTAACTCTTCCTTTTTTCTGTGATGTTATAAGGTCAGAATAGAGTTAATTTTGAAATTCTTTTCTCATTACAATATAAAATTGTAGTAATTGCTCTTAGAACAAGAAATCCTTTCTTCATATCATCAGAATTAAAGAAAATAATTTAGCTGGTACTGTATGATTCTGCACAAAGTTACATGCTTTAGAAATTGGCTATTAACTGGATAAAAATGAAGATTGTGAGTTGTCTTCATTATATGTCACCTCATTTTACAATTCCCATAGTCTGTGTAAAAGTCATATACTCAGTGACAAGTGTGATAGAACTGAAATTTAAAAAACCTGACAATTACCCAACCAAAACATATGCTTTAGGATTTGCAGTACCTTTTAGATAGGTTAATCCCAAAATTATCATTAGTTATTTTAAACTAATACCTTAACTTAAATGGTTCATAAAATTATCCAAAGATTTATGGTGGAAGGGACTTTTGAAGATCTCCTCTAGGCCAATCTCCTGCTCAACGAAGGGCCAACTTCAAAATTGCATCAGGTTGCTCAAGGACATGCTGAGTTTTTAAAATCTCCAGGGAGGGAGATCTCACAACCTCTTTGGGCAAACTGTCTCAGGACTTAACCACAAGGTTACAATAAGGAATTTTTTCCCTATGTTCAACTGAAATTTCCTTTGTTGTTCCTCTTCCAGCTCTAAATAGAGCCTGACTCCGTCATCTTTGTAGCTAGTGAAAGACTGCTAGTAGATCCCTTCTTAGGCTTCTCTTCTCCAGGCTGAACAAACCCAGATCCTTCAGCCTCTCATGTCCTCCAGTCCTCAACTGTTTTAGTTGTCCTCTGCTGAACTCACTTCCAGTTTGTTAGTAGCTCTCCTTTAGCTCTGAAAATCCACATTTGCTGCACACATACACAGGGCTATGGGCTTAGGTTCTGCTATTGTGTTATAGCGCAATTATTTACACACTGTTACATAATCAAATATGTTACTTAACTGCCCAAGCAAAAAAATTAATAAGGATAAGCTATAAAATAATGGAATTGATCCCCATAGAAAATGTGGGTTCTCTGTTTTACACTAAAACCTAGGATAAATAAAGCATTAAAAGAAATATGTTGAGAAACACTATAAAATTGATTGAGAAATTAAATGAAGTACACTTCTATTAACAGTCCTTTTTTTATCTTTTTAAAACCACTTTCTGTCTCTCTAATACTCTTGTGATCTCTTGTGTTTAGCTTAGGCCATTCAGCCCTCCATTGACCTCTAACTCAAGTCCACCACCTGCAGCTCCCTTGGCACATGCAGAGAGCATCTCCTCAATATCCTCTTCTGCTTCCCTCAGTGCAGCAAACACACCTACAGTTGGTAAGTTAAATTAACCATTTTAACTCATTTTAGAAATGATATAATTCTTTCACTGAGTTCCACCTGTTAGGAAAACCATTTCTTGGAGTTGTTCCATATGTGAGTCCAGTCAAGGTACTTGAAGCATCCTTTGCAATACCTGCTTATAAATGACACTGAGAGACAGGACAGTGGATTTGACTAGATTACACCATAGATGCAATTATGCCATATTCTTTAGTGAAATATTTTTGAAAATTAAAATATTCCATTAATTCATATTCATCAAGCACAGTGTTATGTATTTTTTCAGAAAATGGTATTATATATGTACAGAAATATTTTGGGATACTGGTTCATTTGAATTAATATAAATGTTCACAAAATTGAGTTCTTATATTATTTTTATTTTGTTATCCTGTAATTGCAGTTTCCAAAAAAAAAAAAAATTAATGCATGTTTTTCTTCAATTATATAAGCTAAACAAAGGTGTTTGGTAAAATCCAAACAACCAACCAAACAATAAAGATAGAAAGAAAAAGCAAATCAGTCTTCCTGTGCTGCCACTAATTTCTGAAGTTTTTCTTATGTTTTTAAAGTCAAGTCCTTCAGCTATGATATTTGGTTATGGCAAATAACAAGGAAATTGGGGGTGGGGGCAGATTTGGGTGGGTGTTAAATACATTTTAAGTTGTTTCTGTAGCAGAATTGAAGTATTTAATTCCTTAACATTATTACCACTTTAGTCTCAAGTTAGAGGGGACTCTTGAGTTAACACTCATTTATCTATGAATATTACTGGTGCCAAGCATTCCTCACCTAGGCTCAGCACCTAAAACAAGCATCTGCACAGCTTCTAGTGGGAGTTCTGCATTGAAAGCAATGCAGCTGTTTATACCCTGTGCAGGACCAAAGCTAGTAAGGTCTGCCTAGCCTTAGCTGCTGCAGTGCTGGCACAGTTCAGTGTCCACCAGTTTCCCAAATGCTGAGAAGCATCATAGAAAGATAACTGATGTTTTGGTTGACAGAGTCCATCCAGGCTCATTTCCCCAGGCCTCAGCACTGGTGCCAAGTAACAAGAAGTTGGTGGCATCAGCATCAATAGCCCCAGCTGTGTGTTTGTGTGTTATTGGAGACAGTGACAGTGAAATTGTAAGGTGAGGGAGGAGGTAAGGAGGTGTGTGCTGACACCAAGGTTTGACATGGTTATTAATCTACCGTAGCAAAAATAAACAAGGCCAGTTCCATCTGTGCTCACTGTATGAATTAAATAGTCCTGGAGAGCTGGGAAGGGCAGTGCAGATGGCTGAATTATTTTGGGGCATGAGGATATACTCTGCACTACTGTCTGTCTGTATTCTTTTGGCTTTTGCACAATCCAGTGTTTCCCTTACTCCATTTGTTACAAATAATGGAGAGTTGACTATAATTATCTTGTTCCAAGTGAACTTGTAGGCATGCATAATTAAATTTCTTTTATGCTTTAGCCTTGTTTTCATTTGTAAAGTATTTTTTTATATATTAAATTTTATAACATCTATAACATCTATTTTTGCTTGAATTTTTTTTGCAATGTTTTGTTTCATTTAAACTTAATAGAAGATGATCTTTTAATTGGTTAATCTTTAACACTTCTTAAGTGTTAATCTTTAACACTTCCTACAATTGAAAAGCTTTGTGAGACACCACCAGGTATTGTACTAGAAGCAGATTTACATGTTAAGTAATCATCCTAATGCACTACAGCTAATAATACTGTATATTTCTTTTCAAACAAATTTCTCCAGCTATTTCTGGTATCTAGCAGATACAAGTATCTTGAAAGCTCAACAGTGTTGCTGAAGTCACCAACACTTGATATAACCATTTTATACAACCTTCCATCTGTTCCCCCCCCAAAACAAGCTGAAAATTGGTCTTGTTTTCTCAGTTTGTAATTACTACTTTCTTGGAAGTAAAGGGAATATATTTTTGCAGTGACAGTCCTTATTCTCATAAGACAAGTAGATAAAACTATTTCTATATTTGTAAATAAAATAAAGCTTTGATGATACAGATAATAAAGATAATATTTTTAATAAATTTTATTTTTTGACAGCAGTTTAGCCATTATTAAAATTGCCTGAATCATTGTTCCTAAACTGAACTAAAACCATTTGATCAGATTTAATTATTTGCCCTTTTTATGGCCAATGATGGTCTTTTATTCTGCAATTTGCCAATATCTCCTTGAATGTGTCAATACAACTGTTTGCATGGTTGTGTCATACTGATAGTCCTGGATTTTTAGGCTGCTAAGCAATGTTTTGATGGTGTGATTGTACTGTACTATGTTTATATTTTTCTACACACTTTTCAAGTAATACCTCAGACTCTGCTGTGACCTTGATGTTAGTAACCTCTTGTAAAAATGACAAGTGTAATCAACAATTCTGAAATCTATTGCTAAGATTTTTGAAAATTAAACCTTTACACTGTGTGTATTCTAGGTGTCTCACGTGGTCCCAGCCCTGTCAGACTTGGAAACCAGGACACCTTGCCTG
>NW_010233866.1:0-19650 GCF_000690775.1 Eurypyga helias
CTTCCCGGCTTTGACTTTAAACACTTCTTGTGTATCCCATTATTCTGACCTGATTGTGATGGTCCCACTGCCCCTCCAAAACCTTCTCCTCCCCTTGCATTGCCAAGTACTACAAGTACCTCCTTGAGTATTATTTTTAATGTTATTAAGGATTTATATTGAAGTTATTTATCTGTTTACATTACTGACATGATCACAGATATGACTTTTCTGGAATTCTAGTTAATTGGATTCTTTAAAACCACCACAGGATGATGGCACCAGGATATTATTTCTAAGAATACCATAAAACAGACTAATGAGAAACACTAAAACTAATTTAACAGTCCCTCTTCTGACTTCATGGCTAGCGGGGCTTGTTTAAGCCAGTTGAGGGGCCTTGAGGGATCCTTACAAGCCTCAAACACTGAATTCATGCTTTAACCTCTGAGCTCACGGTGCTCCAACATACTTCAGCACTGTCAAACCCTACACAGTGCATTAATAAGTACTGCAATTTTGGTCAGGATCACAAGCCTATTAGACAGTCCCTTTCCCCCCTGTTAGTAGGAGCAGAGTGCAGTGTCCCTTCCTATAACGGCTCCTAGAATATCTACTAGAAAATACAAGTCAGGGACTACAAAGAGGGTCTCATGGCAGAAAGTTTTAGCAACAGGAAGGACATGAACACTGAAAATGGGACCAAAAGTGAACAGCAGAGCCCATGTCCAGACATATATACTCCCTTCTACTCTGCCCTAGTGAGGCCACATCTGGAGTCCTGTGTCCAGTTCTGGGCTCCCCAGTTCAAGAAAGAGAGGGAGCTACTGGAGAGAGTCCAGCAGACGGCTACAAAGATGACCAGGGGAATGGAGCACCCGTCTTATGAGGAAAAGCTGAGAGAGCTGAGTCTGTTTGGCCTGAAGACGAGAAGGCTGAGGGGATCTTATAATTGATTATAAATCCAAAGGGCGGTGTCAGGCAGAGGGGGGCAGACTTTTTTAGTGGTGCCAAGTGATAAGACAAAACACAAACTGGAAATTCTGTCTCAATATGAGGAAGAAATTCTTCACTCTGAAGGTGCCAGAGCACTGGAACAGGCTTCCCAGAGAGGCTGTGGAGTCTCCTTCTCTGGAGATATTCATCTTATCATTGATTATAAATCCAAAGGGCGGTGTCAGGCAGAGGGGGGCAGACTTTTTTAGTGGTGCCAAGTGATAAGACAAAACACAAACTGGAAATTCTGTCTCAATATGAGGAAGAAATTCTTCACTCTGAAGGTGCCAGAGCACTGGAACAGGCTTCCCAGAGAGGCTGTGGAGTCTCCTTCTCTGGAGATATTCAAACACCACCTGGATGCATTCTGGTTCAATCTGATTGAGGTGAACCTGCTTTGGCAGGGGGGTCGGACTAAATGATCTCCAGAGGTCCCTTCCAACCCCTACCATTCTGTGATCCTGCATGTAATTTAAAGCTACATTTTCAACCCACATCATTCCATATAAAACACATCATTTGAGGCCCAGTGATGCATCTATGATTTTACCTTGCAACAGATGAAGACAGAGTTAGAACTCCAGACTGATAACACCCACTCCTTGATTAAAATAATGTATTATTACAAAACAACAAATAAAATGTTCCTTTATAATTTAGAGTAAGTGTGTATGGAAATAAGAAAGTATTTCCTTAATGCATGATACATAAATATGGCAAAGTTATTCCGTTAAGATATGTTGCAGTAAAAAGAAACAAAGCAGCTACGTAATACTTCTATTTTTCATAACACAGATGCAGAAGTCCAAACAACAAATTACCATTTTAAATTTAAGGGGAGAACTGTTTAAGATGCTTTTAATATACCTATGTTTTATTTATTAGCTATGGAAAATCCTCAAGACTCCACAATCACGCAAACACTAAACAACTGTATTTGAAATAATACACCTTCTAAGTTCCATGAATCTTTCTTTTTACAAAGAAAAAAAAAGTCCACACCCAACCAACTAAATAATCAAACACACACTGTAAAATTAACCACTTTATATAACAGTTTATAACATTATAATTTGTTAAATAGATCACTAGAGTTTATTAGCACACAAGTTTAGAGCTGTGGGATTTTGGTAACTTTTTTCAGATTTTTATTAAAAAAAAGTTGCCCTTTCTTCCTTACTGAGAGATGATGGATCTTCTGTGCTACACCTCAGCCAGTAAAAGAACCACCAGTTCAAAAGAAACTCTCAGTTACACTACATGTATATTAAGCCTCAAATATGTGAAAGTAAAGCAAGTTCTCTGTTGGTCACATTGGGGCCAGAGCTGCCCACATCATGAATGACAAAAGCCTTCACTTACTTGGAGTTTCATTCACCTAAAAGTCATAAATGAAGTAAGAGCAAAAGGACACTAACATTTTCATACTTCCATTCTACTTCTCTCTGGATTAGACTCAGGGCTCCTGACACAATTCGAATTAAAAAAGGTTGGTTGAGTTAACTTAGCTTTAAATGTGCCCTCATTTGTATAGCTCTTCAAGGTGTCTGCAGGAGTGGTGCTACATAAATGAGAACTGACTGAGAAGACACCATGGTCTAGGACAAAGTACACAGTCAGGTTGTAGATGTTCATATACAGTTCTAATTTAACATACAAGTGCAGGTCCATATCTGACAGAAACAATCATGACTCTGCAAGTTTAATTGTTGACAACTTCCAGGGTTCACTTTAGAGATCCATTCCAAAAACACAGAAAGAGTTTAAAATCTCCAAGCAGTAATAGATATAAGTTAACTACTTAACTGCATTAAAAGAAAATCAGGTGAATCTATATACTAGCTGCATTTATTTAACTTAACCTACTTCCAGCCCCTCCCCCAAGAACACTCATTCAGCCAGAGACATCATTTACATTTGAATGTGACTCTTCCAAAAGCATATTTTATTTCATAAATGAAATCCAAAATAATAGAATAGAAAAGTTGAAGTGTCTAGAAACTTTAAATATAAAGCTTATACACAAACTATTAACAAAGCTCTGAATACCAGATCATCGGTTATTATATGTATTACAAGAGAGACATTCTGGGTATTGGTACTGCAATGATTGGAGAGCCTACGAAGGCCAAAGCGGCTTTTAAACTTCATTGGTTTCAATGAAGTTTTAAGTTCAACTAGTTTCAAATGTTTTCATGAACATTTGGTTCATCAGGAAGGGTTAGAGAGACTGAAACAGCCATGATAAGTAAGAGGTGGGGTTACTGCAATACTTCAGTAGCATTTAAAGATGAACAAGAACAAATCCCCTAAAGTCTCTAACAGGAAACAGTTGAACAACTGGTGAGGTATATTTAGGTAATCCAGGTTGCGAGGGGATGGGGACAATAAGGATCGCATAATAGGTTTTGTTAGGAAAAAAAGGGTATTAGATGACATACTATGATCTTTGGATCAGAAAACTTATAGATTCCTGGGTGAGCTCATATACACAGCACTCTTCTTCCCTATCATACAGAAATATAAAATTTTTAAACAGATGTCACATGCTAATAGACTTTACATGGCTACAAGACAAAAAATTGACAAGCTGACATTCTTTGATTAATTGTTGATGACTGCATTTAAAGTGGTTAAGAAAACACCGTGCTTATTTTCAGCATTACCAATACTGTGTTAAATCTAACCCATGGTAAAGTTACATGGTTGAGCTAACACTGAGAGATCCCCAGTGTCTGCTGTTCAACACTGTACTAACAAATATCCCACCCTTCTTTTGCTAGACCCACAAAACCAATGCAGTTTGGAAAATCCCTGGAGGATGGAGGGAAATCCCATACCAAAATAAAAGGGCAGATTTTCTGGTTTTTTAACCCAATGTTCCATATGGCAACATATACTTAAATGTGTCATTTATGACCAAGGAAACCACCACTTGCACACTCATTCAAATATGAACTCCATATTAACATGAAAGCAAAAAAAAACACCCAAAACACCCAATCTTTTCAGGTAACAGTCTTATTTAGGTGCAGCACCACAGTATTCCACATGTTTTCTGTCTTTCACACAACCAATATCATTGTCTGGCACTACAGTAAAGAAAGTGGACAGGCCTTTTTCTGCTTTTAAACACGAGTCCTTTTTAATAGTTTTATTTAATACACTGAATTAAATTTTTTAGAGTAGTTTCATGAAATAATAGAACTCTGAAAAAAAATGGTCAGGACTTGAGTAGCTCTTTCATATAATTTATGTAGGTTTTCACTAATTGACAGAATGAGGAATTGGTAATTAATTCTTTTAAAGATTGAACAGAGAGTGAAGAAAACTTACTGAAATAATTTAGGACTCACAGTAACACTGTATCTCAACAAGGAAGCAGAAATAATGGACATAATTTTAAGGTATTTCCTGATAGACTTCATTTTATTAGCCATTGTTTGTTTCACTACCAGGTGACAACATTCCTGTTTTTGTTTAGAGACCTTCAAATTTCCATTGATTTAAGAGGCAGGAAATAAAACATAGGCTAGATTGGGTGGCACAGAGGAACTGCCTATTCAGTCATATTCAAGGCAAATTTAACAGAGCTCAAGAATCCCGCGAGTGGACCTGTGTAACACAAATGGTACCACCATAGGAGCATGAGGACAGCAGCTGTCTGCTGTAGAAACCAATTATTTTCATTGCATAGATTTGGCTAAGTCACAACTACTCTAAGTGGAGATAAAAAATAGTAATTCTAACTAGTGTTTCATCTTTGCCACTCTCAGCTCTCAAGCTTCACAACTTTTAAGTTCTCTCCTCGCATACAAGCTGTCAGTGATATATTTTAAAACAAGTAGCTTGAAGTGTTTGGCTACCTGGGGCCATAAACCCAGCAGGTCGGCAACAGACACTGTTGGGGGACTTTCCATGGCTTTTGCTGGAATTAAAACAAAACAATCAGGAGGGAAGCATCATGGGTATGGCGATAACTTATGAGTTCTAACACACATATCCCTGCAGATCACAGCGACCTCAATCTGCTTAAAAAATGGCTTCCTTGGGCTAGCCAATCTTCCTATTAAATAGGTCAGCCTTCCCTGGAGCCAAGATCTGCCTCCTTCTGCATGGATCATTATAACAGCACAGGCAGTATTTTGTGCTCTGACAATTTCCAAATAAAAATCAGTCCTACAAAGGCTGAGATTGTTTATTTTTCCTTAGGGCATTCAGTTGTTCTGATTAAGGACAGAGCAGAAAAGTTGGATATTAAAACAGCAAAGCTGTTGTGAATCTGACGTGTTATTTTCAGTTTAATTAACAATAGAGAAAGACACATAAGTGCAAATAAATCATACAGCACTTAAGATACACAGACAAGGATATACTGTGTGACCTGCCAGGAAAGATCACTGGGATAAGAACACAGAGATATTAAGAAAGTCATCCTGCAAAACTCTGAACTAGTAAAATCAGAATAATAATTTAAAAAAGTAATTTACTGTAAGACACTAGTATCCAACTTATTAAGTGTACAGCTTGATTCAAAAAGACACATTAAGATACTTAAAGCTTTTAAGTTATTAGCAAAACTAAAGATACTCTACTCACAATACATAAAACTCCCCATCTTCCATAGCTACAGAAAAACCAAAATGAGTGAACACAAACAAGATACATGCACATCAACCACATTTTGCTTACCTTGCCCTTTGAGCTTCTCAGCTCAGACTACTCACATGTTCCAAACTGTGAAGTATCAACATGAAGGAAAGTTTTCTTCCCAGCCCATCATGGCTACTAGCTAGAAGATTTATGCTGCATCACCCAAAAGTCATAATTAAAACTTTGAGCAGCCACTGCAACCATCAAATGGAAACCTGAAATTTCTTCCCCAAACTTGCATCACCCCATAGCTGTGCCCATATAATGCTTGTCATAAACCTCCTTATTTCTACTAAAAGGGCCTCCAGTTCCTTTTTATATCCTTACTGGGGTCAACAACAGCACCTGCTTCTATGACACCGGTAATTACCTTGCATCTGCATACAGAGTTCAAGCACCTGAAATCAGAATGACTCAAGAGAGGAGTCCTGTGTCCAGGGTCTTCAAGTCTGCCCTGTTACAAACAGCTAACACGTCAATTTTCCTAGTAGAGCCTAATCTTTAAGGCTAGATTAGGTAAATGTCAGAATGTTATTCTTATGCTTATGTATTATTCAGAATATCTTACAGTAAAGCTATTATTGGCACAGTTGTGACCTAAAAGGCATTTAATTTTTGGAAGACTATAAGTGAATTTACCTCTATCTGGATAAGTATTTCTGTGACTTTCATAAATACCACCATTCACATTTCACAAAAATAATAAATACTACAGTCAGCAAAAAAAGCCTGCTTTGTACTGGAGGTATATAAAAAACTGTACACGAACTACTAAACACACTGATTTTTAGAACTGAAAAACCAAAGCTCATCCAAAAAGAAGTGCAGAACCAGAAACAATGTTTAATCTCAGCCAGATTTTAATTCTGGTCCACTGTCATTGCTTTTACCTTTTTGATTTTGGTTAAAATATTTATTTGCATAAACTTTTTTTGGTGATCTATTTTTTTTTTCTTTCTGGGAGATTATAAGCATACAAATCTTAATTTTATAGATACTTCTGTCATTCAGGATAATTCTATGCAAGGCTTAAATATGTATACAGAAACCGATGGAATGCTTTCAAATACTTCACCTTTGCAAATCCCTAGCACTGTTTGTAATTGCTGTGACTAATCCCAGCTAGTCACTTGGGATTATTTCTGCTTCCTAACAGAGTGAATCCTGAGCATTCAAACAATACTTGCAATTCACTGAATATTAATATTAGCAAAATTGTTCAGCATCATAATTGACCCAGAGAAATTGACCCAGAAACTCAGAGAAACTTTGTGTTGTTTGACTTCAGAAACCAAGCTTTGGATCATATGAACAGCTATGATTAAAAGCATTAGTCTGGTAGGGAGAAAGGGGGCTGAGAGGAAAACAACACAGAAAGAACAGTGGCTACACTTTCTATGACCCCACTCCACAGGACCCCCAAGGCAATACAAAATAGAAGAAGCTAAACACCTTTTCAATATTACTACAGAAGAGTTCAGGTATGGAAGAAGGAGAAAGGGTGGAGTTGTTGTAGGCACAAATGAAAAAAAAAGAAAAAAAAAAAGACTCAGCCCATAAAGACGACTCTTCTCCTAGCAGAAAAACAGTAAAACCAGCCTGCAACTCAGTAACAAACCACTTAAGAAGACCAACATTAATTTACACCTATTAGCAAAGCAAAACCAGCTAGAACATTTCTAGCCAGTTGTATGTAATGTTAAAGCACAGAGCTATAACATTAACTGTCAGCTGTCACCTTAGCTGTTGTCAAGTACTAGCTGACAGACCACCACAAAACAAACACTGTAGGTTTTTCTGTGTTTTTAATAGACTTCCTTTTCCATTATTAGTTGCAACTAACTGACTGAAACATTAAAACCATCTATCAGGCTAAGCAACAAAATAAAGATTAATAGACCAGCTTGTCCCTCTTTTTCCTTAGCCATTTTTCCTACTATTTATGAAGTATTTATTTCTGGAAGGTTAAATCAATTCTAGTTATTCCTAGAAATAAAGGAATTCTCATCTATGCCACAGAACTTCCCATAATGCTTTCCTATTTCTAAAAAAAACCCAAGTAAAAAAAATAAACTAGCAAATAAACCCCCACAAACCAAGAGCAACTATACAAAAATAATTTAAAGTCACAGCTATAAAACCTAAAACTGCTGCAGATGCTGCATACTCTGTTTAGGTCAGTTGGCATCTGTAATTCCAGAGACACTACTACTACTGCTGCTGCTGCTGCTGCTGGAATTCTTTCTGGACCAAGAAAACATTTTTATTGCCAACTCTGCTATTTCAAGCAGAGATATAATTAAGAAGGTCTGTGTTTTTAGTTAAGGATTGTTCTGAAACTCTGGTTCCAGTAATAAGTCTTTTTTATATATGTATATATATTTCTGCAGATTTAATAAAGTTGAGAAAAATACTTCTGCACTTACAAAAAGGAAAAAAAAAAAACCCAAACCAAAACCCATAAATGAAAGAACTTCACTAATAGTAAATAAAGTACAATAGCTTGAAAACTTTGATGAGAAACCCCGACAGCTTCAATGTGTTACTAAGTACTTGCTATTATTTGGGCAGGAAACAAGGCGGGGGGAGAAATAATGCAACTACTATGACTCATCTTTACTGTGCCATGCATCTGGCAAGCAAGGAAGCAAGGGGTGAGGGTGGCAGAAATTACAAAGCAATATGAAGCCAACAGACAGATCATTTAATAAACTCATATTGCTAAGTAATTGAAAATCACTTTGAACCTAGGAGTCCCCTTCAGGTTACTGTTAATACACCCCAGTTTCACTGTGGAGGAGGAGCTGAGGCACAGCTGCATATCCTACAGGAATGCACATAACTGTTGTGTTACCACAGCACTTGTATTGTCCATATAAATGATCTGTATAGACACAATAACAATGGTGACAGACCACTGTGGGTAGATCCACACTCCTTACTGAACCATACCAGGGAGGAGGAGCACTCCTGACCTCCAGACTAGCAAAGGAAGGAAGCAAGGGGAGTGGGAGATGGAGCTGTCATCCTCATACAGAACTTCAGCAGAAAATGAGGGCGGTGGAGGCGAGACAGAAATATGGCATGGGTGACAATCTATCTCCATCATTAGATGGTGCCAGATGCTTTGGAGGAAGGAAACATAATTCTGAAAAAGAAAAATCTATTTGGAATAACCAGCACAAATGAAAAGCTCCCAAGGATTGTTCCACACCCCAGAAAAAGATTCAGTTCTGTGTATGTAGGTGGGAACAGCAGTACCTAGTAGTTGTTTCAACACAAAGTTATGAATCTAAAAGAGGACAGGACTGACCTATCAGACTTCTTTCTACGAGAAATGGAAGAGGATGATATTTCCACACATCTTTGAGAAGACTGATTTTATACCTGTTACATCCTAGGCTTAATATTGACTTAGTTATTAAAGGGAGAGTGAAAAGCACTTGCTCAGAGCAGCTTTTAATATGTGGCAGGGAATGTATACAGTAAATCAAACACTCCAGCTTAATAAAAGAACAAAACAAAACATAGAGAACAGTCGGGCACCTCTTTTTATACAAATACATGAGAAAAATTCATGAAGAGAAATATTTAGCATTGGAAGAGGTCAAATGAACAAGTCCACTCTATGAACCTGCTGAAAATTCTTTATTTAGGTTCAGCCTTAACATCTCAAAAGTTTAGTTGAGTTGTGGTAAATGAAAATTATTCTCCTAACACCTAGTTGTAGGTAACTGCCTGAGCAATGCTAACCCTATCTCCCCTAGGGCATATCTCATGGCAGAATCTACTTGGCTACAAGAGGAACCCACTTCTGTCTCAGTCTGTACCCCAATCTGGTTACCTGACTGGACTGCTAACCCACATGCTGCCAAACTTGATTGTGACCAGCGTGACCAACATGACGCTCCTGAGCTCCTTTTCCATCAGTTTCTTATTTGTTCTGACCGCAAGTATCTTCAGTTATGAAGGTTAGAAAAGGAGATTGGAAGATGTCTGAGGCAAGATTTAAAAATCACCTGTCAAAATTAATGTGCACGGTAAAAGGCTGAGGTGTCTCCAGTTAGATAAATAAATATCAGCTATGGTAGTAACAGCAGCCACAACCAACAACAGAAATGAGGCAGATTCTTCACTAATAAGTGTTTGAGGGAAGTCCATCCACCTAGATACTGATGAGAAGACATCTTTTGAAGAAAACTGACATATTAAGCATGTGTGTCCTGTTATTATGCAAACTTCAAAACCAGCAGATGCAAATATTTTGAAAGGTAAATGATTTAGCCACACAACTGTGTACAACATCTGTCTCTCTCCCGCTTACTCCCCAAAACTGAACTATACCAGCAGTGCATGCTTTAAAATCCACCAAGGAGTTCAGATGAAATAAGGAATACCTAGAGCCTTACCACCCAGCCTTTAAAGGCAGCTTGAGTTCCTTGTGGCCGAGTGACAGAGGGCTCTCCTGTCAGCTCCGGAAGCAGAGAAAGAGCACCTTCCCCTGGCATGGATCCCTGACGCAGGTGCCAACGGATGCAACCAGGAGGCTGAGCCCTCAGGTTCCCGCTGTGCTGCCTCTCGTCACTGGCCAGGCACACGGCTTCAGTTTTAGACAGGGACAACGGTGTGATTTCCTATCCGTGTTCAGCTGCTGAAGGTAGATCCAAGGCACAGAGAAGCTGCAGTGTTGTCTGAGGCTGTGGGTAATGTCCACGGAGCAGGTGGGGAGCAGGAGATGGATGCTGTTAGAGGTTTTATAGAGTAAGGAAACAACAGAAACGTTAGGTGGGCAGCTTTTCAGGGTTACAAGCATTAAAACTCACTTAAGTTTGCCTCAGGGTTTCCACAGAGTTCAGTTTTGCCTGGACCTGGCATAATATTCCAGGGAACTGTCTCAGCAAAAAGTGCTGAAAATTAATCTCCTGGCTAAGTACTTTACTAGGTTCAAGGTTAGTGTAACTGTAAGTAATGCAAGTGATTAAAAAACACAGAGCATGAGCGAAAAACAAATATATATGATGATCTGTGGAGAGTTTGGTTTCATGAAAATGTAAATGTTCAGTGCACAGATAAGATGGTTAAAAATGGAAAAGACAGCTTGAGCATAAATATATATGGTAACTACACAGCAGTGACTGACAATAGCGGATCTATTTTACAGAACATTTAAATCAGCAAAAAGCTAAGATACAATATTTAAATGAGTCTTTATCACAAAATGTATCTTGAAAGTTCTGTGGAAGAATAGTATCAGCTAGGGTATACTTTAAAGATTGTAATTGGACTTTATCCCAGAAAAGGCTAAATAAATTGAAATATGTTTTATATCATTATGCATATTCTTTTGTGATAAAAGTAGATTTATATTTTGTAGCAGTTCAAAAAACTGTGCAACAAGGGAATAATAATACAGGAAAAGAAGCAATGAAAATAAGGAAGGGGGGAGATTTCCTGTATCTCTCTGCAAAAGAAGTAATAAATGACTTCTGTGAATAATTTCAGAAGACTTGAATAAGCTGCATGCATCTCCCAGGTGACTCAGGGAAAAAATTAAAGAATTGTCTCAAACACTTGTAGAAAGCGTGTAAGACTTCTTTTTAAATCTCAAACATAAAAATGTACGAACTACAGTATTTACTGAACGCAGTATTATCAGATAGCCCTCTAAGAGAATCCTACAATAGCATAATATTGAAAGTCTATGGTCCATGAAATTTCTTCAGTAAACTAAAGATCCTCCCCAACACGTATATTCCTTCATACAGTGTTCAAAAAGAAAAGATTCTTAACAGGTTTTCAAGGATTTTGAACAGGACAAGATTCAATGCCTGTAAAAACAGATGTAATCCATCTTTCCCCATTCCAAAATCACTTACAAAAAGGACTAATTTCACTACTGTATAACAGTGGCACTATATCTTCCCAGACAGGAATTTTTTTTTTTCCCATATATTGAACATACACAAGCAATGAAGAACTTAATCTCAGAAGTATTTAAAATGTTAGCTATGAGTTTTTTAACTTGAGCATTTATAACTCAAAAGGAATATAATCAAGGAGATACATAAATATGGTCTTTTACAGATATATTTAAATGGTTTATAAACATTTAGAAGTGTTTCATGAAACACTTGGAAGTATGTTTTATACGCAGACACGTAGACACACACTAAGCATCTTCCACATATTCTGTGCATGTTGTCTCTGGTGGAGAGTGGTAAAAGCTTTTCATTTTCCTATGTTATTTTGCATTAAAGAGTTATTTCAGCACAGGAAAGTCTTCTCAAAGGCCACTGGAGTAGGATTTCCTCCTTCAATCTGGGCTGGAAGTCACTTCTAAAACTGTTTCTGAGCAGATGATCATTTCAAGCAGAAGGCAGGCTTCTAAAAATTGTACTAGGATGAAAGCATGAGACATTTAAGGACTTGAAATGTTTATTAGGCATGGATATTGATTTTTTAAATGTCATCCAACAGATACAGGTCACCTGCAGTCAGGAGAGGGCAGCAAGGTGCACAGGTCCATGCACCAGTCATGGGGAAAGGCATGGAGAGTGGTACGAGAGAGGCTGGAAGAACTACCAGGTTTTGAGTTGTGGTAGATTTTGATTCCAGCACTTCTCCTCTTTTTGTTTTGTCTACAAAACTGGCCTTTTGTCTTTGCTCATACATGGTCTTCAGAATGTAAAATCAAGTATCTGCATCACACACATTTCTAAAACTACAAGTATAGCAGCATAACTCTACTTTTCAATGTGCCTTTCCTTTTATTCCCTCCCGTTTCCTTTCTTTCTTTCCTCAAAACATAAACACAATAAAACAAAACGTTCATATATATATAGCGCACACAGATGCACTTGGGTATTCATTCATTACTCACATTGCCTTCTATTTTCTCACCTCAATAGGCGATATGATAGTTATCTAGATGGCAGCTTGTAGTGTCTCCTGGTTTTGTCCCCCTCCAATATATGTGCCCCCAGACAAGAAGGAATGCAACAGCTGCTGAATATTTGCGTTTCCACTGTATACCACTATAAATAAAAAGTTGTGCTAAATAAATTGCTGAGTGCTATTCTCACAAGGATGCATTTTTTACAGTTATCATGATCTTGAACCTTCCCAAGCCAGCATGATAGGGAAACTAAGTGTTTCTCATGGGAAAGCCACAACTTTTTCTTTCTTAAAATGTCAGTCTTTACAGGACATACTATATGCCATTAGGTTACTCAAGGGTTTAATAAACCTCAGAATCACTTGTCTTGTCTACAGTGAAGTGGCATAATGACTTCGCTGCCGAGTTTTTTTTATGTAAAGGGGGACATTACAAAACACACAGGAGATAAATGAATGCGTGCCCTAAGTCCCTAACCAGCACTTTCAATGCCTTTATAATGTACCTGAGAGAATATTAGGAAAATAAAGAATCTTCAATTTACTGACTTAAAATGATTTTTTTCCCTTTTCTCTATTGACTTTAAGACTGAATCTTGAGAACTTTAAATTATATTTTACATGCAAGGCATAAAAACTAATTTACCATATTCCTATCAGCCAATAGATAAAAGTCTGTAGCTCTGTGGTAGATAACAGTTTCCAAGGGCAATACCTACGCCCGAAGCTTTCCAAAGGTCTGACATGAAGGATACAATAGAAGTGGTGATATACATCAGGCTAGCTGTCCCTGGACCCTTTCCTTTCATATTCAGGCCAGTTATCTATCTGTTGAATCTGAAATCCTGTCATCCCCTTGAGACTGTCATATGCACTAACATATATGGATTGCTGCAGCCTCCTTTCTGTGCCAATGCCACAGTTATCTCAGTTCAGGGACTCCGAAAGAATCACAGAGGAGACAGATAACTATATTTAAGCCTTAGGAATTGCCATCTTTGTGAGGGGTAGCCTCACTTTCCCATCACAGATAAAAGGGACATGGCAACCTGTTCTGAGACAAGCAAAACTATAAGGACTGGAAAGTAAAAGCTGGAAGAGCACAAAAAGACTACAGAGATATCTTACAAAAGCACAAAAGTATTGGGAGCATTGATAAATCCCTAAAGCTGGCAATTCTAGCTCAATGGAGCCACGCCATGCTATGCCAGCTGAGCATCAGGCCTGCACTCTTTGCAAACAGAAATAAACATTTTATTAAATCAAACCTGCTCCTTGCTGTGCTGTTACACCTAAGAACTTTTCTCAGTAGGGAACACCCTGCTAATGCTGAATATAGAGTTTTAGAGACACACTACCTATGTACCTTTTGCCTGAGAAGGGAACCTTCTCTCCCTGGTCTCTTGTCACTCTAAGCACCTGCTGACAATGCAGCCAAGTACCTAACGTCTTGTATTTCTCTACTTCCTAATATATCATGTATCCATCACTAGCATATGCCTCAACTGTCTTCACAACAGTAAACAATCAAAGGTCTTGGGCTTTTTTTTACAGCATTAAAATTAATACTACTAAGATTAAATTCATTTCCATTTCCACCTTCTGAACAGCAGCATGCCAGCAAGTGACTGAGCTCATGCATTTCAGCTTCCAGGGTGGCCAACCTCTTTCTGACATTTATTTCCTATCCCGTATACAAGCTTTGATCCATTGCAAAAAGTATGACAGCACGATGAGGTGTCCCTCTGCATCTCAGCTGTAATTGCCTAGAATTTTGCTTAATCAGGAAAACCTCTGCACCTGTCAGGCCAAAGTCACAGCAGGATGCTGCACCAGGTGACAAGGGTCATCTGTTTCTCTCTGACTGCTTGGTATTAACACAGGAGACAGTCTCATATTACTGGAATTGCTGCATTGGCAGAGAGATAATAAAGCTTGCTAGAGACTCTGGAATTCCCTTTGGGTTTCAAGTAACTGGCTTCCCAAAAGTGTTTTGCCTTATTTTTAAACATTTTATAGCTGCATAAAAAGTGCCAGAAGCTGTTTAGAAACTGGACTTAGAGATAACCACTGAATCAGGGAAAATTTAAAAAAAAGGAAAATGTCTTTTATTTAGCAGCTGCCAATAAAAAGGAAAACCCCCAAACAAAACAGCTATGCACATGACAAAATGTGGGTATAGAACCACCGCTAAAGTAGCAAACTGAGAACATTTTCCATTCAATTTGAGATGTCAGGTATTGTATTTTACATATAACAGACTTATTTTCTAGTCTAGACAGCTTTTTCCTTGTGTCAGTGGAATAGATGCTTGACCACCTGTTCTCAAAATTGAAATGTTTCATTAAAAAAACATGCTCATTAGCTATCGTGCAGAAGATACTCCATATTACATGCTAACTTGGAAGAAAAAGAGAGTATAAATAGAGGCAATAAAATAATTAGTGACACAGTAAAGACAGTAAGTGTAATATTTTTGGACTTTGCCAAACATTTGATATTGTGCCACAGAAAAAAAATATTTGAAAAAAAAAAATTAATAATGCTCAGATAAAAGTATTTTCTCAAGAATGGAAAGCTGGATAAATTGTCCTAAAATGTGTAAAGGACCTTAAAGATCATCTAGTTCCAACCCCTCTGACATGGGCAGGGACCCCTTCCACTAGACCAGGTTGCTCAAAGCCTCATCCAGCCTGGCCTTGAACACTTCCAGGCATGGGGCATCCACAGCTTCTCTGGGCAACCTGTTCCAGTGCCTCTCCACCCTCTCCATGAAGAACTTCTTCCTGATATCTAATCTAAACCTCTCCACTTTCAATTTAAACCCATTACCCCTTGTCCTGTCACTACAGGCCCTTGCAAAAAGAGTAATTGCACATAAACTAGAACTGGTAGAATAGGTATGGTATACCTATACAACAGGCATACTGGCAGTCAGATGTGGCACAAAAATGCATATTACTTTTACGCACAATTTCAGCCCCTTGGTTCCAAACAACAACAAAAAAAAGGTGAGTCACTAATCTGAACAAGGTTTAATGTACCAAAGCCAAACTACTACAGTGCGGGTGGGGCAGAAAGCGGGTAGTCATCTGCAGGAGTTTAGTCATCACAAAGCTCATAGAAAAAAAATACTGCGATTAGTTGAAACTATTCTAAAAAATAGAACCAGAGAAACCTAGAAGGAAAAGCAGAATTCTCACCATTTGCAGTACGGTACACACCCTTTTCAAAAAGAAAAAGAAAAAAAGATCAAAGGTTTTCACTAAGAACTTCATATTCAGGGTGAACAGATATGTACAGTGAAACCACAGAAGCCAGTGGAGTTATTATACTTATTCTGGGACTCGATCCAACAGGTAAGGAATATAGCAATATTGTTTCGCTAGCTACAGTTCAACCAGGGAGAACCAGGCAGAAACTCAGAGCATTTAAGAATCCTCAGAAAATATAAAGAACAAACTGCAGTAACTTCTATAGTTTATTCAAAACTCCCAAAGAGCATATAACTGTTGAATAACAATCTAAAATATTGTTTACTTCATTTTGGTAATGAACAAAGGAGCTTTCTGTAATCTTCCTCTGAAGAAGATAACCCAGTAGACATCTAATGCCAGTATGCTAGAGCAACTTTGCAGTGATAGTCTGTAAGAGAAGAGATCAAAAGCTAATAACCTCTCTAGTTTGCAAGAGCTTCCAAATGATTGCCTTCTAGACAATTTATCCAGAGAACTGCTGATCCATTGTCCTGGTGGAGAAGAAACCAGCAGTTGGTCTTTGCAGCAAAGAAAGCCTTTTAAGCTCCTACTAGCAATCTTGTACAGAGGAAATGATTAAGGAAAAGCCACCTCCAGGCATGAAAAATAATCTTCACAATAAACCAGATGGGATAAAATTAGAATCTGTTATCACATCTGAAAAGCTCAATGCTAATGCTGTAATTGCAGCAGAGGGGACTGCCATAGAAAGAATTAATACAGCTGCTTCGAATTAAAAATGGTCAAGGAGTATACCATTTGGAAATAGAAGGGTTTAAGAAAATTAGTTATTCCACAAGAAGAAAGAAATTCTAGCATTTCACTTGATCTAATATGCAACTCATCTAGTATATATCAGTATTAAACTAAAAAAATTAAATGGGGTCAAGAGAAGATTTAAACCGGTTCCATTGCTGCTTTAACTTCTGCCACGCAGGAGTTTCAGGACTAAATTCTACCTTTCAGACTATACCTGTCAAAGGCAAATCCAGTACTATGGCACGATTATTGCCAGAGTGTTAAATACATCATGCAGACAGGGAGGCATGCTCAAGTTTTCTTGGATGTTTGATAGAAGGATTGCTAATATGATGACTAATAGTGCCTCTGCATATGACTGGACAGGAGTTGTATACAAGAACCTTCTGACACAGAGCTGGACATGCTTGACTCTTGTTTTTGCAACACCCAGTGGCTTCACTCTGCCAGGCTTAATGCAACCACTCTCAGGACCCAGGATTTCAGCTTGTGCACAGTTAATGTAGCCCATTCAAAAAGCAACTCAGCTGAAAAGAGAGAACTCTGGATGTCTCACTAACACCAGACATTTTCAAATATTGCAATGTTTCATGAGCAAAATACCTTAAATTGACCTGAAATGGTTGAGATCTTGTGAGCTTGAGCTACCTTTCTACGATTTTGTATCCAAGTTCAAATTGTAATGCAACCTGCAACTAGATCAATTTCCAGATAACCACATTGCACATAAGGTATTTTGCTATTGGGTTTTGACTTTATTTCTTCAGGATGCCTTGTAAGGTTTGGTGAGGTTTTTTTACTGTATAGTTTATTCAGACTTGAAAACGATAATTTGACAGAAAGATATTTTGGCTGACAACATTCCAAGCTGTACTTTGCTTCCATCGATGAAATTTAACAGGGCATGACCTGTCCCTATGGTTCTAGTCCATCAAAACAGGAATTATATACGTTATTTAAAAAGAAAAGGTCAGTTGTTTTGTGGTAGGTTTTGAGGCTGAGAAAAAATAATCTTGCAAAGATCAATAAAGTATGAAACATCTCTATAAAGAAAGGTATTTTTCTATTCAACTTGTTGCAAGTATAGTCATTATCCACCTATATTCCTCTAAGACTATTTATTTCTTCATGTATCTATCTACCTTGTGAGTTACTTTTTTTGTTTCAGTTAGTAGAAGAGGTAAAATGCAGTGGTCTCAGTGACACTCTTCTTGGCTGAAGTTGCAGATCTGAAATAAGCCCCAAAACCAAAATCACACATGCTACTTACAGGATGGAGGTGACCTGAATCTCATGCCTAAATATACCTGCTTAATCTTTTGCAACATCCCACGGAAAAGATCAATTTTTCAATTGACAGGAACATTCACTGTTGCAAACCTCCCTGCTGGGATACAAAACTGAGGTCATTTATTAAAAGGAATATAATGAATGGCAGGGCTGATCTCTTTAGTTTTATGGATACATACCAAAAAAAATCCGTCTAATCAAAGCCTGAAAATTAACAGTATGTTAAAGCAGGCTGGGTTTGTGTTTGTGGTTACTGACAAGTCACCAGATGCTCAAGATCAATAGATGCTTTTGGTATTGTAATTATTCTTCTGGGTTTAGAACTTAATTATTCTTATGAACTTCAGGTAGTTTTGGCAGATTTAGTTTACCTTGAAGCTGTAAGTTTTACTGTTGTTTCATCAGCTAAAACAAGGTGCCAGCACACTGATGCAGAGTCATGCTTTTATTTCCAGTGGCTTGTCTGAGTGCTGGAAGCTGATACAAGAGATTCCAGCATGTCTCCCACACCACAAAGTTATGCTTAATTTGCTGGCAAATATGGGAAATCTGTTAAGTAGGGAACATTATTTATAATTCTACATTTATTTTCAGGAACAATACTCCCAGTCTTGAGAACACTGACAGGGACTATAAAGGCAAGTTAAAGAAAACATTAAATGTCAGACCTTAAACAAGTGGGGGAAAAGAAAAAAAACCAACTTGCATCACCTGCACTTGAATCCAGGGAAGGATCAGACTGTACGGATGACAACAGAAAGAAATTAATCTGCTTTCCATTTAAAGAAAGTGTTTAATTAATGGGTGCCATACCAATCTGTCAAATTCCAGGCCTCTCGTAATCCACTCCCTGGATGTGAATCATTCCTCGGGCTGCTGCTGGGGAGACTGTCCTCCCAGGCAACCCCTCCTGGCTGCTGAAGCTGCCTGCTCCCTTTGCTTCCCAATGCAGCTGGCAAACAACCAGCACGCCTCTGCACAAAGCCTCGCCATGAGTTGCAGACTGCTGCCTTGCTCTGCTCCACCTTCCGGGCCCTGGGTTCCCTGTCCTGCCTAAGAAAACCTGGCTCTGCCTTCTTCTACCCTTGCTCTGGTACCAAAACCACTAGTTTCACCCTGCTCCAGCTCTGCGTCCTCCAAATATTTTGTCGTCAAAGGATTGAAATATTAATTATCTCAGTAATGAGGTAACAAAACCTCATTTTGTTCTTTTAATGTCTGATGCTGGACTAAGTCATAGGGGAGTATTCATGAAATACAGGTTACTAGCAGCTAACAAGAAGCAGAAAATTTACTCCTTACAAAACTGTTTACACAACAGTAAATCCAGATAGAACAGGCTGATCTGTTAAACAGCCACAACCACTAATACACAACATCAATCTTAAAAATTCTTTTCATAATTATATTGCACTATAAATTACTGGAAATAAGGTTTTAGAATTGGGAGAAAAGATGCTAGAGGAAATAAATCAGATCAAAGATGGTAAGAAAGAAATGCATGCATAAAAGTCATAGCTAATCAAGGTTAAAATACGTATATTTCTATATATCTGTGCACTTTCAATAAATCCTTTAAAATGACTGATGGCAATGGACATTCTATCAAGACCTAAAATACTTGGGAGTTTATAATAAATCAATCAATCCAGAATGTGAGCAGGACTTGTGTGCCATCTGCATGTTTGGTTCTTTTTTTTTTTTTTTGTTTCCTATTCTCCCTAATTTCTCTAGAAATTTACCTACTTTAAGTCCTACTTATGCGTTCTTGCATACTATGAACATTCATTTCACATTCCATATATTAATTGTGTCTAATTCC
>NW_010233866.1:19674-79568 GCF_000690775.1 Eurypyga helias
GCTGAAACATGACATTAGGTTCTGTCTAGGTGGGTTAGTATTTCAGAGCACTTTTTGTCAGGATTTTTTTGCTGTTAATAAAGGATACAGCCGTTTCCATGTCCTAATTTTTCTAGATTTCTTTTTCTGCAGCATTCTCTTTAGGATTTGGTGTCACGATCATGCTGACAATGAACTAAAAATCAGAAGCACCTGAGTGTGCTGAAACATGACATTAGGTTCTGTCTAGGTGGGTTAGTATTTCAGAGCACTTTTTGTCAGGATTTTTTTGCTGTTAATAAAGGATACAGCCGTTTCCATGTCCTAATTTTTCTAGATTTCTTTTTCTGCAGCATTCTCTTTAGGATTTGGTGTCACGATCATGCTGACAATGAACTAAAAATCAGAAGCACCTGAGTGTGCTGAAATGACACAGGAACACCACAGTGCAGGACGGGAGGTGGGAGTTGACATTTCCATGCAAAGCTGGCTCTGCTCTCCATGTACCTGTTCAACCACAGCCCATCGTGCCGACCACGGATTGTGCGCAGAGCCGTGTGCGCACTGTCAGGGATTCCTTGCAGCTCTCTGCAGCACAGCCAGCCGCTCACCGGTACGGCACTGTGTCGGGCGCCACATCCGGAGCACCCAGCACTTGGGGGCTGAGCAACCCAGCAAGTGGTTACAGCCTGACAAAGCTTCCAGCTGTTTTACCCCACGACTTTGCCTGGATGAAGAAAACATTGAGAGCCCTTATTTAAGAGGCAGGACCATTCAGCTTGCTATTGGGAAGAGGGGATATCAGCAGTCTGACTGTAGAGGATACAGGGAGCCCTCTTCCCCCTCAGCTTCCTCCCTTCCCTCCATAACAATTTCTCCTTTTGTTAAAACAGAGATTCACTCCAAGGTCAAAGTCCATTTCAAAGGTTTCCTCACCATCACCACCTGTTCAGGGGCCTTGTGGCAATGACGCCCACAGGTCCTGTCACAGACTCACAGACTCAGATGAGCTCCCAAACAGCTATGGGGGATAGGCTAACAGCCTCAAGGTTGGTGGCTCGGGATGCCTGGGCCAGATTTGCAAACACACTAAGACATCTAAAGATGTAGCTAGGCATGCCACGGGATTTACACAAATGCCTCAGCAGGCACTGGCTAGCTGCCACTCTCTTTAAGAATCAATTAAATGACTTGCCTGCTCATGTGGTTTCACTAATTCTGCTATGTTATTTTCTGCCCTTTTGGGCAGTTCAATCTTTTTTTGTTCCCAGGTTATTATCTTACAAAACTGTACTTTGATATGTATGTACTTTGATATGTATCACAAGTTAATTTACGTTAAGTATATAGAGAGCAGGGCCATTTCTGTGTTTCTTGGGTTTAGTGGCGATTGCTAACTAATAGCTTTAGCATTCCTATAGCTGTGCCATCTGATCACAGCAAAAAATCCTCAAAATATTAATTAACTGAGCCACACAATGCACCTGTGAACTAGATTTTTATCATTCATTGGCAGATGGGGAAACAAAGACACAGAAAGGTTGAATGCCTTATCGAAGAGCCCAGAGGAGGCCTGTTGCAGAGCTGGAAACCAAACAATTAGAACACAGATACACCAACATTTGGTGCTGCACATTATTACTCTGCATTACATTTCAGGTCTTCCTTTCAAGTCTCAGACCACAATCCCTTAGTAACTAAAAAATCTTTTACCACTACTCCACTTCTTTCCAAAGACCTTCCGTTGTCTTCCTTCTGTCGACAACACCCCAACTATCACTCAGCCATAGGTGATACTTTAGACTCTAGATTATCGTGTTCTGTTGAAGACTTGCAGATAGTTCTTCACTGGGTGTCTAAGATGCAGCTTTCCTATCTTGCCTTCGCAGATCAAGTGCTTGTCTAAAGTTTCATCATATATCAATAGCTGCAACCCTTTCCTTTGACCTTGACAAATGCAATCCCACACAATCAATATTCCTCCAGAAAACATTGCTGAAGAGATCATTTCCGTAACCCCTTTGCTTTGTCTTTGTCATCTCTTCACTGGTTCCCTTTCACTTTACTTTACAAACATCAGCTCGTCTTCATTTTTCAAGTCCCTCATAGCCTGTTTCTGCATTATCTATATCGGTCATTCAGTATAAAACAGTTAAGTCCTACATCTGATGAGCCCCTATGAAGATGGCAGGATAGCAAAAAGATAAAGATTGGGCAATTCCTTTGAACAGAAGACTCTCAATCTGGGATCAGAAAAGTAGAGTGTTAAATAACTGGTAAGACAACAGGTATCGGCAAGAAATAAAGGAATACATTAGTACGAAGATTTCCAACTAATGTCTAACAAGCTGTTTCACAGTAACGCAGTCCTCTAAATATAAACAATACTTGATTTTAAAGCTCCTATAGGTGAAGCAGGTCTCAAGGCCACAAAACCCTTTTGCTTGCACGCTTGCTATCTGTCTATGTAGCTAACTATTTACTGTAAAGGATAAGTAACAATTCATCATGGAGGAAAGGGTAAATAGGAAGAAAGGACTTCTCTGCATCTTTACAGCAAATCACGATGGATTTAGTGAGAAATATTTCTGCTGAAACTCTCCTCAATCCAGGAGAGTTTTGGTACCTCACTTATTTTGAGGCTCCTATCACTTATTTTGAAAGGCAAGAGGCACTACACCAAAGACGATCATCAGAAACAAGCAAAGAAATCATTTCCCCTTTTAGGTTACTGTGACATGATGAGGGAAAACAAGTGAAGACACATGCATTAAATAATTACTTAAAAATAACACTAAAATAGAGGTGTTTAGATGACATTCATAGTGTCTTCCAGGGATCTTTGGTAGTATGTATCTACACCAAGACAGCAGAAAAAAGAAAAACCACCATGAAACACATGAATATAGCAGTGTTATTCTATGAAACAAATTTCAGGCTCTAAAATAATTCCATTAAGCAGTAATGTCATACAGTTAGAATCATTTGAAATTTTTAGAAATACCTTTTACACAAACACTAAAAGAAACATACTTAGATTTCAAAATCTTCAACAGGTTGAAACAGGAGAAAATGCTTTGTGTTGGCATTATTCAGCTGAATTTTGATAATTTAACGCAATTCAAGACTGTGTCCCAGAAAGCAGTTACAAGAGACTACATGGAAAGTTGTTTCCAAAGCTGGATATTCACTGCACAAGCCAAATAAGAAATAGGATACCCAAAATAATATTTTTCCCTCTCTTCTTCATCCTAGTGAGATTCAGTGTTTTCAATATACATGTAAATTTAGAAAGTTGTGAACATGGTGATGGTGTGACAAAAACTGAAACTTCTGATGAGTTAAGAATGGAGAATGGGTACAGCAATGAACATGCTTCCACATCAAAGATGACAACCAGCAGCAGGGACACTGTGACAACACTGTCTTAGGTTCTAGTAACAAAAAAAAAAAAAAAAAGGGCACTAAATGATAGAAGGATTCAGCTGGCAAATAAATAAGTTAATAAACCATCATTTCTCACAAGGTGAGAAGTAGTATTCAGCAAAAAGACATCTGTTTAAAAGTTCAACTTAGGAATAATAAGAGCTGCATTCAGTCAACAATTTTCTATGGATGATAATACACAGGCAAGATGTTTCTTCACACACGCAATGGGAGTGGGTATGTGTCCCAGGCCGGTTATCCTGAGAAGGGGGAGATTTGTTGTTACACCAGAGTGAGATTATGTCAGAAACGAGGTCAGATGCCGCTAACAAAGGAGTTTATTTTTGTTGTAAGAAAATAGCAACAGGAGAGAAAATAGAAAAGGGGGAAAATCTAGCAAGCAGTTGGGATGTAGCTGCAAGAGATGATCACCACCATGGATCCAGTGGCGTCCCTTTGGCCTGTAGTCTTTTAATCTTCGGTGTGGAGGGTTCCTTGTTACAGTTTGGTCTGTCTTTTATAGGGTATTTTTTGCTGACTCCTGCCTCCTGCGCATGCTCTCAGGCTAGGCATGCTGATCCTGAAGGGTGCAAAGGACCACGATGTGACCACTTGCATGCTCTGGCAGGCTTGGGGGTCCTCTGTGTATGTAACCCCCATGAAGCGATGTGATTGTTCTTTGTCCTTGGTCGGAACTGGTCTCCAGAGGCTATTTGCTTCTTATCTGTTCGGTAGGCCATTTGGCCTTTATCTATTCAGGCCTGCAGGCAACCTCTGCTCCGCCAAGCCACCAAAAGCCAAGCCACCAGGAAGTTTCACAACTTTGTCAACAAGCTTTGAGACAATCAGCTCAAGATAAGGTCTCTCACAGTAGGAAAGACAGAACCTCCCAGCATGATGAACATAATGATGAATAATTTGCCATCAAGAATCAGTTGCACAGTATCGACAGCAATCATCAACTTGCTATGGTGGTACCTCTAGTAGGGAGCAGTCTGTTTGCACTCCTAAAATGTAGTTGAGATCAGGGAGAACATTGTGAGGTAGCACTGTTGAAGGTATGTGCAGCAGGTTTCCCGCATGGGATAACCTTTACAGGTAGTTGTTATTCTAATGTCATGACAATATTTTCTTCTCTGTATTCTTAGAACGGTATTTATACCAGGAACTCTGACTGGATTCATTAGGTATTCCTATCATACTTAGAATGTTAGATAACATACTATATATAAAGCAGAGCTCTTTATAATTTTCATCCTGCCCTTCTCTGTGAATTGTTCTTTTAAGGTGTGGTAACTCCGTATCTGCGTTTACTTTAACTGCAATTCAAAAGAAGTCATCTAAACAGTCATTATAACGGCAGGGGATCTCTCTTCTTTCCTGACCTGCAACCTGCCCTACAAAGGGCCAAAAAAATAGATATGGTAATCTGTAATCCAACTAGGAATTGTGTCCTACTGATATGGGAAGACTTGGGCGGGGGATTAAGTATTTTTATTTTTAATCCTTTTTTAGAACAGAAGCCTTGTAGGTGTGGAAGTAGATGGGGCCAGCAAAGGAAGCAAGCCATTAGTACTGGAGTACACGTGGCAGCAGAAGCATCTGTGAGGAGCAGAGAGAAATTCATCCACAAGCAGGAAAAATGGCCTGGAAGTTACACAGATCAGAGCAGCTTTGGACTGGAGGGTAGGGTCCAGGGCGAGTGAGGTGATCAGACTGGAGGAAGTTAAGGATGGAGCATGGAAGGGAGTGGGGATTGTAGAGTAAGGATATTTGCATTGATGGGATGACCGTGAAAACAGAGCGGATGAGAGGGGTCTGAGCAGGCTGGAAAGATGCAGAGAATGATGGTGTGGTCACCTCTGGGGAGAAGGAGAAGACAATCTTAAAGGTGGGAGAGCAGACACTATAATTAGATGCAGAACTGAGGAGTCAATATGAAGGAGATGTATGGTGATTCAAAGCTGGAAAAACTGGGGCATTAGGTTTGTGTTTTGCTGAGGGACTTCAAACTGGTGTGGTTAGAAGAACACAGAAACTTGAACAAAATTCTTTCAGGAATAAAGAAAATACAGGCAGTCTTGATATAAAAGGGTAAATACAAATGCCAGTAAACACTTGATAATAGGTACAATGCTCAACTGAAGGCAAAGTAATACAAAGGAGGAGTGATGGACAGAGATAATCCATGGAATAATATCTTCATACCGACACTATACTATCTCCTGAGACAGTAGAATCTAATTGAAGAAGTCAAATAAGAACAACTTGCAATAATCAAATTACTAAAAGCATGTGACATCAGGCAGTGTTAAAATTTTTAATATCCTAGCAGTATTTCTTATTTGGCAATTTAAAGGGTGAACACTATTATTAACAGGGCTTTTTGTCACAAAACTAGGTCAATTAAGACCTAATGGGTTCCTGGTCATATTGGATCAGATTGCTGCCAAGAAGACAGCTTTAAAGTTGGGTCAGATTTTAATAAATTCAAGCCAATTTTTAACATTTTTGTACTGAAAGGCATTAATTATTAACAACTTCTGTGACGTCCCTATTTGCGCTTTTTCTGAACCACTGAGCTAAATGTTATGAACAGTTAACAGCAATAATTCACATTTTTAAAGCCTTAGGATTTGATGCCAAAAAAAAAAATCATGAAACTATTAGAGATGGCAACTCTTGAACCAAGTATGTTATGCAGTCTAATACTAATGATTTTGTTTTTAAGGACCCTGTCATTAGTAGAGCAAACAAGATCCAAAGCAAAAAAAAAAAAAAAATGCACGCCAGTTACCTATCTGAGATCTGGTGCAAAGACCTTGTGATCTGACGTCTCACGAGCTAATGACAGGTATAACAGAAAACAATGCTAAGAGCAATCTATTACAGGCCCGTGGAAGGTTACTAATGGGACTGAAGTCAAAGAGACATTTCCTATCCTACTGTGCTCATTGTAACATGACTGCCACAGACTTACCACTGGAGCTGTTCCAACCTGACCCTCTTGTTAAAATAGAGTATTTTAATAATGTCACAGCAAGCTTTCCAGATCCTTTTAAGAACAGTATTTCTATTTCATGAGATGCCTCTTTCTGAAGATCATCAAGCAGGCTCAGTTGTGAGACACTGTGTTCATTAATAGGTTCCACCTTGACTTCTGTAGAATATGAATCACTGACCTGTTCACAGGCAGGGTATTTCCTTTAAGTCAGATGGACAATTATTTTACTTCATCAAATAAAAAGGCTCTACCTTAAACTGAAGAAACTAGAATAATGAAACATCGCTTCCCAGTAGTTTGCAAGGAGAACTTGTATTGTTAAAATTAGATACATGGAGACAGAGCTATATAATTTGTGGGCAGATACCAAAGAAAACTGAAGTATAATTTATGCTGCATCAACAGTGGAAATGGAAAGAGTTTTTCAGGTAAAATAGACTGAGTAGGAGTTCCTCCCTACAGATGTTGAAGAAAATAAGATCCTCCTCTGGGAACAACAAAATATAAATATGCTAAAGAACATGTTTAAGCATAAACCACTAAGCATTCTCTTTTGGCCTAGGAAATAGATAAAAAAGTCTTAACAAAGAGGTATCAGAAAAAAATTTATCATTATAACATCACATGACATGTATATTGGAAAATGGGAAAAGTCTCGCATTTCCCCAGCAGCTACTACATTATCGCTGGAGAACAGCATCAGTAAAAAAACGAGGGGACAGGCAGACACCTTCAACACCTAGGAAATGCTTGTTAAACACTTTGAGTGTTTTGATTATAGTTGACCAAAAGACAAAATGTCTTTCAAGACTTTAAAATCTATTTTAATCTCATATTGGAACAAATATATTTTTAAACAAAATTGGGACAAATTTCTATTTTTAAATACAGAGTGATACAGAGATGTTTCTCTCCTTCTTGGTAGCCAGGTGAATACCCAGTATGTGAGAAATCTCCATTAATCAGTCACCAGACCTTTAATACAGGCTCATCTGTTTCCTGAAACAGTAATTAGAAACCATGACCACTGCTGGTTGCTGCAAACATTCTCTGCTTTGGGGATACATATTAATTACATATCATACGATATATGTTAATTTATGCAGTTAACTGCTATAATTTTAGCCTTGTAGTTCATAGCTCTTCTTCCACTTTTTCTTCACCCTAAAGTAGAGCAGAAAATGATCAGTAAAACACTTTAGAAGCATTTGTAGGGAGAAGAAAGTTCCAGTTACGGTGCACAGTCTCTTAGACAACAAATTACTAAATTAAGCTAAGACTGAATGAATTTTGAGATCAGAGACAGTCTGCATTAGCTGATTCTGCAGCCAAAGCAGAAACGAACAATGACCTACATGCAACATACATAAAACGTTTTGGCTCTTTTACAGAGAAAATGAATTAGCCAATTTAAGCATAGTTAATTGAGACTTGATGTCTAATTAATTTCAAGTGATGCTATACAGGATGCAGTAATCTCCTGGTTACTGCCTGTACATCAAGATTTGTTGTATTTAAGGGATGAAACAAAAAAAGGAAAACATTGTTTAATGTACAAGAGCTAATGCGGAAGGAACAGGTTAACAAATAAATCAGTACCAGAGAGACTGGTCTTCTAAATTGTTGAAGATTCTCAGAAAGCCTGTGCTTTAATGTCACTTGAGTGAATGTGATATCTCAAAAGACATGCTTATAGCTGATAGGAACAGTATGCAAAAATAATTTGTCATAATTATGCAAAGAATAACAAATTCGATTCTCGTTCAGTGTGGTATGATTTCTGTGTGAAAAATAAAATTATCCTTTTAAAACAGGAATTTAAACTATTTTTTTCAAGTTTCTTCAGAACATTCAGCTGGTCTAACTTTTGTAAGTATATGCTCCCTCAGTAATACCATTGTCAAGTTTCCTGCCTCTCCCTGCATGCTACTGTCCTTGGGTTTACAATACTGAAAAATTAGAAGATACTCAGAAAATGCCTAATTAAAGCACATCAAATCCATGGAGATCTACACTTTGGCTTCATTATGTAGACACTCTCACTGTATATTCAAACACTATTCAAATTGGGAGTTTTGTTTCTGTTTATTAGAAATAACATTAAATATACAGTAAAACATCCTAGAGTTCTATATCCGTGATGGAGGGGAATTAGAATCTTAAAACTTCCCATTTTCACTGTCCATGTGGCCACATACGCACAAATATAATGGCTTTGTAGTGCAACAAAGAGATGGAAGATCATATACTCAAACACAGTCCGAGACGTAAGTCCTTCTTCTGTGACATCTGTCTTCTCATAGTATGATGTTCCTGTGGGAAAAAACACAAACAGTGCACGCTGTAAATGAATTCTGCTGAAGTTTGAGGATGCACAGAATTGGATGAAAGGAACTGTCTTTCTTAACAAAGACTACACAGTTCATGGGAAATTAAAAACAGTTCTTCAATGAGCCCCTGGATTCCTCTTAGCTTGAAGTTTACATCCTTTCCTCTTTCACTCCCAGGAGATCTCTGAAGATTTACTAATTAAAACTGAATTCTCAGATTACTATTTTACTTCCAAATATATTTTCTCTATATGAAGTGGATCAAAGAATACAGCTTACCTAGTTATGTTGCATCTTCATGGATGGAAAAAGGGCCTGTCTCTATTCTAGTCAGGCAAGCAGTCTTTCAGCACTATACAGAAACTGTATTATATGGAAACTATAGAAACATTCTAATTTTCATTGAATTACTGCGGAGAGGACCTCCTTGTTCTGCCTTCTTGGCACTCCTGCAGATGTTTCCATTATTCCTTTGAACCTCCAGGTCTGGAGAACAGGCTGTCAGGGATCCATGTGAATCCAGCATGAACTGTTTTAGCAACTTCCTCCCTTTTCTCCCACTACCACAAAAATTTAAGTTAAAATAAAACAACTCAACAGGATTTCTCTCTAGCAGAGTCTGGGCTCTGTTTCCTTCCTAGCTTTATATCAAACTTATAGGTGCTTTAGGGAAGAAGGTAAACAGAGAAGGTAAAGCAAACAGATGCAGTGACTACACCAGTCTAAGTGCAAAGACATGAACCAAAGCTGTGTAGCAGCAGACAGTTAGCATTTTCCAACTTGTTACCCTAGTGATCAAGTAGTAACATACTGCAACTTGGCCCTGTGACTGACAGTTGAGAAAACAAGCTTCCCAGCTACAGGAGACACTGCTAAGTAGCTCTGCTACACCATGGTACACGGAGACTTCAGCCCTCTGGAAGTCTTTGAATGTCATTTCAGATGAAAGAGATTTTTTACTTGTGAAAGAGTCAGGTTTTTGTTTATTTTTTAAGAATGTAGAGTTCTGTGAAGTAAATTTGGCACACCTTGAAATGGAGGGTATTAACAAGATAGCTCCCCTAAAGGGAAATACTATTTTCACATAGAAGAAACAGGTATCTCTAACAACCTATTCTCTACATATATTTATAACATATAGGGCTCTATTTATACCAGTACAAGAGAAGTAGAGCACGTTATAACTACCTTACAAGTTGAATCATGTCATGTGTGTCTAAGAGCATTTCAAAAAACAATCAAACAAAAGCAGAGAAAACTTCAATTTGAAAACAACTAGGGAAAAATTTTATGTGGGTATAGAGCTGCTATAATGTTTGAGAACAATTCAATTTCTTCGTGTTTACTTGAGTTTTGCTAGTGTTTACCCTGTTAACTGTCCTTGAGTAGTTCACAGTGAGTGCTGAGCCTTTTGAGCTTGCCTGGCTACCTACTGCTTTTCTCTGCCCTGACAGGGTGAACATAGTTGCTGCACCTGATAAAGGGACCTATCGAGCACCCCAGCCCTTACTGACAGGACTCAGGACAGAGAGGATAAGAGAAAATATAGAATTTCTTAGATTTCCTCTCTGAGACAACGTATTTACAGAGGAGATAAGTACAGAACATGCAGACATGATGCCAGTGCTGGGGAGGCAGTTAGGACTTTGCTGAACAGCTCTGCTGCCTGTGGCTGACATCTCTTCATTTTCAGATAGGGCTGTTTTTTATTTTTTTCCCCTTGAATTAATCTGTATTCCACATTATGAGGGAAAAATTATGTTAACAAGAAAGAACATAAAAGGGAAACTGAACTTCCAGTCCGCTAGAGTAAATAATAGTTTTCTTTTTATGTGGCTACTCATAGCAATTATTTGGATGCAAGAAAAGGAATGGATGCTTGAAAGAATAGGTATTTGCCACTACAGTAGGTTACAACATCAACAACAAAGCTGAGAGGCATGTGTTGACATTGACCCAATCGTCTGAACCTCTATGACTTGATATAATGTTGGAAAACCAGATTTTGCTACTAATGATTATCAGGATCCTCATCACTGTAGTTTGGTCCTATACCCAAGACAATAAAATAATCAATGTAGCCACTTCACAGGAAGCTGGATTCTAGATCCTGCGAGATGAAAGTACTGAGCCAGTATGCTCAAAGAAGCCCATGCCTTGACAGTGCTCAGGTAACGTACATTTCTTAGCCAGTGAACCTCATATCTTTGTTATCATTTCAGCACATTGATGACGGACAATTACTGATCGGAACACAGCTTTTGCACTCATATAAGCCAATCTGCTGAACAAAAACAGATTGTAGAAAATTCATGACATGCCCTCATTCAGGAAATCAGAGAAATTAACTGGTTATACCTCATGATAGCTTTTCACTTAATATCAACCAGTAACAACCCATGGAAACACAGTTAAGTGGGAGTCTAGACAGTTTTTATTTTCTAAAAAGCAAAAGTTTCTCACCTTTTCCTTTTTTTTTTTTTAACTTACTGTTAAGCCCTTCTGTGTGTTAAGCTATACTCATTCTTCAGTCACTGGAGAATTGAGAACACAGCTTACAGTGAGAACAGCCTTGGGAGCAGTAAAAGGAGAAACATACGTACCTGATGAGGAAGAACTGCTAAAATTGTAAGTTTGGCCCAGTTTGCCTGTTTCTACTGTTTGCTAGAAAACTGTCAATATTCCTTTCTTGCCTCTCTCCAGAGCTGAATGTGCTTGAGCGAAGCTAGCTGGGCAAGAAAGTGGCACCCGGGAACACTATAAACACTTAGCAGCTTAGACTGAGATGATATATGTACAGATCATAACTTCTGAATGAAAGAGGCCAGAATTCAAACACCAATAACACTAACCTTTAAGAGTTACAGACTTGCCACTGACCACACAAAAAGCACACAGAGCTTGATCTCAGCATGATCAATGACAGATATGGGTAAATACTTCAAATATCTGTTTCTGAACATGAAGAACAGGTAGCATGGTTAACACTTTGAAATACTAGGAGTTAGGCAACTACAGGTAACTGATCCATTTACTATACCATCTTAAAGCTCAGGAGAGCAAATTATGGTTTTCTTCTTAAAATGACATATTCAGTACTTCAAAACTGTTCAGGAGACAAAGCAAAACAAAGTTACTTAGCTGCCTTCAAGAAAAGGACAACCTGTAATCACCAAAAGGTGATATGGAGACTCTACTGTGTAACATACATAGAAGGGCTTCATTAAATACCTTGTCATTTTCTATACTATGAGAAGTTGCAGAGTGTTCAAGGCCAGGCTGGATGAGGCTTTGAGCAGCCTGGCCCAGTGGAAGGTGTCCCTGCCCATGGCAGGGGGCTTGGAACTGTATGGTCTTTAAGGCCCCTTCCAACACAAACCATTCTATAATTCTATCAAATAGTGATCTGCCTCTGTATAGTTCATTAATGCCTTACAGTGCCTATCACATTAGATATTTAGATAGCTTTTCTGAACATCAGAAATTTGGTAAGAAATCAGAAAATATGTCCATTTGCCTTCGTAACATTAGAAATAAAATATCAGCTCTGTATTCATGTTCCTGTTTATCTGTTCTGTTACTTCCATGCTCAACGCAGAAGTGTTGCTTTCAGGTGTTTAGCTTACACTCCTCATGGTGCGCTCACAGTTCACTTTCTTCTGCAAACTTGCTACATACCTTGGTGTCCTAAAGCAAGAGCATACCGTCCTAGTGGCCAGCAGCCTGCCTTGGTCCCTTCTACCTACACTTTCTTCCAAGAACTTTAACGTAGATTAAAGTTCCATAGGAAAGATCTTAGTAATTAAGGGTCAGACTTAGAAACTAAATCCAAGCTGTAAGAAACCAGGAGAAATCAGGTGTCTAAGCTGATTTGCAGAGGGGTTACCTGAGAGTATAGAAAAAGACATGGATCAAGCTTACCAAAATATTTCCCTTATCCATCCAATACTTTTGAAAGGGTTCTTGAAGTGAATGTGCTAATTCATGGGTAGAAATGCACAGACTTTGCAAAATTAGTTGCATCAAATAGACAAAAATTATGAGAAAAAATAGATCTGGAAATTTAAACCTAATCTGGAAATATCTAAAATTAATCTGAAGCTTCAGAAATTCTTACTTTAATACCTGTAATGTAACAGATTTCTTAGCAGTTGCCTAGTAAACCTACCATATTGGAATCCAGGGACTATTATATCATACTTGAGCTTTATAGGTTTTAATGCATCTAATAAGATAGCCCAGTAATACACCACTGTGGAAATTCTGCCATGGTAATAATTATTTTGTTCAAAAAATGTGCCATATTCTTTACTATGCATGTAATTAATTTAATTTAAAGTGATTAAATTATTTCAAATATAGTATATGTGTCCACTAGGAAATAATTTCCCTAGTATTTCCTACCTTCAGAAGGCACTTATGAATGTGTTTTCAAACTCTGGTTGCTATGAATGCACTCTCAAACACTGATTACTATTAATCCTCATAGTTCTGCTATTCAATTTAAAAAGCTTGAGAAGACACGGAAAAGCTAACAGTGAAAGAGTTAAAAATTTAAAATGTTGGGGGGAGGGATTGATGGGGAAGAAAATTTAATGTCTACCATGAAATTATCAGAGAAATTACAGTTTAAAAACGTTCTACCATATACAGGGAGAAATTATTTTGTACTTGAGGTTTTGCCTGCAGTTTTATTGAAGGTGAAAAGCAATTGTTAGTGAAGTATATGAAGCTTCTGGAGCAGTGACTGAGAAAATAACGAAAAGGTACTTCAAAATAGTTCATTGATTTGTGTCCTTTTTAGAAATGGATGCAGAGGAAATATAAGATTTGACTACTATAACATGTTCTTCAAAACTTTATCTGTGTAATACATTCCTATATAGTTTACAAACACCAAGGAAAACAATAAGCTGTTCCATCTAATTTTAATTTCCCTTTAAATAGAAATGAAAGGTATATTAAACATTTCCACTTCATATCTGTACTCATTTCTGATAAAGACATAGCACCTAAAACCTTAAACTTCCCTTCTGTATGTATAAAAAGAGAAATATCCATACAACATTTAAAAAAAAAGTGTATCAATCTATAATTTAAGTTCAATAAGATCAAGTTGATGATAATAGCACCCTTACTTACTTCTAAAAAATCTGGTAAGAAAGTTCCTGTAGAGAGCCCCAAGAGCTTATGCTTTTGTCTGCATGGACTGGTGCAGACAATTGTGCGTTTATTTTGCTGCACTCCAAGCCAGGTAGGTGAGCGCTACAGGGTATGGATTTATTCTGCGAGACTCAAAGACACTTCTCCAGTGACATTCAGTGTAATAGGCAGTATATTCCTTACCTTGGTGTATACAAAACCACGCATTTACCTGTATGAAGCAAGCCAATAATTGTCACTTTCGTCTTACCATTTGTTTAATATATTAGAAGAGAGGGACAATATTTTAGACACCCAGTTAAACATCACACTGATTCCGACAGAGAAGAAATACAAAGAATTATCCTATGTCCATTACCCAGCAGAAATGACATGAAAGAAAAACCTTATAAGGTGACAGACTGGACAGAGAGACATAATCCACAGCCACCATGAGGAGAGCAGGAAATCTGAAGGGGAGAGGACAGGATTTTTTCACAGTTTTCAACTGTGTGTCTAATATAAATAAAGTTTAGATTTACTTCTTTCTGTGATTCTAAACACCAGTGCTATGTTAAATGCATGCCTAAGTGTTTAGCTGCTTAGGACCCTGGAATGATTTGTGCTGCTCTGTGCAGAGAACTGACAGGCACCACAAAGCCAGATCCAGCCCGAATCTTCCACTGAGCAATCATCACTTGAGCAGGAAAAAGAAGTAGCAGTAACAACACAAAGAAAAGCCTCACTTGAGAACCTACCTCGTTTTTTGAGGAGTTCGCTTTCTTTTGATCAAAAAGGCGTCAACAATGCAATCTGCTGTTTACACAGGAAAAAAAGTACTAGCAAATGAAAGGTGTATATATACAGGGAAACATCTGTGCCAGGACGACACTTGAAAAATAACCATGCAATAATGTTAGAAAGAAACATCTGCTTGGTGCCTAGCAGATTCTTAGTAATACGAAAGGAGTAAATGTTAGAAAAAAATGTAAGGATTTGATATTTTGACATGGTGTGTTTCTATATTTTGCTAGACTTCTACTAACCTTTCTCATTAAGAAAAATGCTATTTACATATAAATATTCTGAAAGAACGTGAGAGCAGTGATTATCTTTTCCTATGCTAACACAGTTGTAGCCATTAAAACAGTAACATATTGTAATACTAAATAAAAAAATCAATGTATTGGACTAAATGCATTTTAAATATTTTTAAATGGTGCAATACTTTATTAAAAGTTATTCACCAATTGTGAAGTAAGAAAAAATATTGAGTTTTCTCCTTTTAATAGTAAAAATAATTTCATCAACAGTAAATCAGTACATTCTGATAATTATTTTAATACTATATTCAATTCCCAGAGTACTTTTAAATCACAAGCCTATTAAAAACAAAAATTCCAGTTAATAAGTAAATAAATAATAACCGTACAGCAAAGCTTGCTCATTTTATTGTGATTCCCATTTAACTAATACATTAGTAACAGATTAGTATGTTTAGAAAATAGTATCATGGCTGGTTAATGAAAAATCAGCATTAATTATAATTAATAGGGAGTACAAATAGTTTAAAAAAGAATATTAAAATAGAGTAAAAAAAGACATCAGATGAAGAAGATTTGACCTGAGCCTGGATGCAGGAATATGGACTTATGCACTTCAGACAAAAGAATTCCTCCCTCAACGACATTACATCTCAGTCTACACTAAGTCTTGTTTGGGCACTCTTATTCCAGTCTGTTATAAAGAGAACTAAAACTTCTGTCACTGAATAAATTTGGAGAAGCTATTTGAAAGGCAATGCATCTAATCGAAAGCTATAGCATTTAGCTGGGGAAGTCTAGTCTAGTCTCACCTTGCTTTCAAACCAGGACTGCTGAAAGCCAAACTGGGGACAGTTCGGTTCCCCATGGACCAGTGGATGGAGGGGAAGAGTCACTCCACGTTTCTGGGAAATGCTCAGCACCGCACTTGGGAAGGAGAGAGAAATGGCTGTCCCTCTTGAGAGAAGTGGCAGATGTGCAGGGGAACATACTAAACTTATTTAAGTCATCCTCAGATTCTTCCTAAAGGCTAAAAATTATGGGAAACTGCCCTTCTAGTATAAGAAATCTTCATCTGTGAGGTCTACAACAGGAAAGAAAGTCTTAGATCCTGTTCAACGCTTAGTTTGTGTGTAAACTCAGAAGATGTTTGTACAGCACGAGCAAAATGCAGGTGGTTTCTGGAGACACGGCTTATGTAAGACCACTGAAAGGTCAAGGAAAAACCACTTGAAGGTGAGCTGCTACAAGCTGGAGACTATGTTGGTGGATAAATGAAGGTGTTCAAATGGTGGACAAAAGGAGGATTATTTTGCATCATGCTGCATTCAAATTCCACGTAACAAAAATTCTGAACTGTTTCTCCTTCATAATTTGGACTACTGTGAGGATATCATTATTTTTCTCACTGTCTGCTATGAAAGATTAGATGGAAGCCTAAGGTCTGTCTTGTATTTCTTATGTTAACCACATCTTGATCTCATCATACATAAACACTGAATTAAAGTTTTTTTTGTAGCTTATGGTTACCCACAAACATTCATATTGCAGAACATAAAACTTACCCTGTCCCCATCAGGCACGGAGCGCAGTTGCTTAGTCTTTCCTGACATAAGCATAATGCAAGGGTGAAACAAGGAACAGATTCGTGAACAGCAAACCCTATTAAAAAATCCCTAGAAAGAGAGAAATAATGGACTGCACTTACAGAGACTAATCATCTCTTTGCTGAAAGGGACTGGGATATCATTCCTCCCATACCTAGCAGCACCTATGACCAGCAGGATTCCATCAGTCTCTTCAGTATAGATTGGGCAGTCATATAAACCCAGAAGATGAGTAATGGTGTCTGGCCCAGAGGGGTGATATCACTCCTACTGAAGTTGCCTAGATTCAGTGCAAGAAGAAAGCACACCAGAAATGCATAGACGAAATAACAGAGAATTTAAGACAGGTTTCAGAATTGTTTAAGAGGACAGTAAAATAAAAGCATCTCTGAGTTACAACCTCAAGTTTTACACATTTGATCAAGTAATTTTATATCTTCAGAACTTTGACTGATTACTTTATTACACTTCGTTGCATTCAGGCATTGAGCGGCTATTTCTTAGCACATAATGATGTGGGATTTTTTTCTGAACAATGCACAAATAAAAGTATTGTAAAATGACTCAGGAAACTTAACTGATAGTCTGCCTGGAATACCAAAACTCACTTCACCAAAATGAAATGCTATTGTTCTTAGAGCTCCTCAAATTCACCCAGAATAAATTAAAATATAATTATTAATTCAGTATTCAAAAGTATCTTAAACCACTATGTTATATATGTGCCTTTACTCATTAAAATATTTTTTCTCACTTGAAAAGAATGTGAATTGAATATCAATAGATTAGTAAAAGTGTTAACTAGCAGTTTACATCAGTTGCAAGCCATTCAAGCTAAATGCTTTCAAACTCTACCGTTTTAAATTAAACAGATTAAAAAAAAAGTCTTAATATCTGGAGGTCACCAATAGTGTGAGAAGATGAGAGTGACAGGAACAAGGGCCTGCAGCAGCTTAAAGGCTATAAACAGGATCTACCTATTGTGGGAACTCATCTCCTGGGAGATACTGTTCATTACAGAGCACTGATGAAAAAGCCAAAACAAATACGTATGCATGGATGATTGAGAACTCTGCTTTAGAGACATGACTGGCAGAAGCCCTGACACAGCTGCGAGGTAAATACATTCATACTTCCCACAGAAAGACACTCCATGCATCACCACCATCTTCATGTCTGTTTATTTTCACATAAGCTTCAAGAAATTCTGGGCCTTGAGATCCGTTGCTTGAAAAGTGAACACAGGACAGCCAAAGACACGCTTTTGAGCCTGCAAATCAGCAGGCACAGTAGCTTGCATATACATCAGTGATGAAGTGCTCCCTTCTTTCCACGAGTGATATCAAAAACAGAAGGAGAAACCCTCAAGTAATACAGCAAAGCCGCCTCTTCTTACCTTACATCTTTAAAGACATACTGTTTCACCACTAAAAATACTTTGTGATTTTCGGGACGACACACACGTCTTACTTTGTACATGATCAACATTTTGTGCTAATAAAAGCATTAAAATTATTTATCTTTCCTTTCATTCTCCCACAGGAATACCAAGTTCTTCAGTATCCAGTTTTAAACCCTGAATCTCATGTAGGAACAAAATCACAGCTCAGTGCAAGGTCAGTGAGTCTAATCATCCCTAACCAAGAATGAAGATTTGTTCTTTTCTTTTTGGTTTTTGATAGGTCAGAGCTAATTAATCACTGTAACTCAAGCATGTAACTATTTCACAGGTATGTTAAGGGCAACAACAAAAGAATGAAGTATTCATTATTTTGGGGTCTTAGTGGATTTTCTTTATCCTTGCCAAAAATCAGTCACGCAGCTTAATCTGTTTTTCAAGTCTGTCAATACTATTACTACTCAATGAAAAAACCACACTTTTTTCTTTGCTTTCTATCAAAATGCATAAATGCATTTGTCTTGAGTTTCCATCACTACTGCAGCAAATGGTACCTTCCCATACAGTAAGCTCCCACTCTCTGTAAACTTTGTTTGCATCATCTGCGTGGGTTATTTTGGGTCACCCCACTTAGCTCTGGTAGACAGAGCTGTGCCAGCCCACCCTGTGACTGGTTCAAACTAGAAGTGTGTGTGCCTGATTCCAGCTAAAGCGAAGTGCCTTGTTAGTTGGCACTGGAAAGGGAATAAAAGGAGCGTATTTAAGGGCAGAGTGGAATCACAGGTAATTTCCAGTGCAGATGAAAAACCTGAGCAAACTATTCATATGGCACTCTTGGGAGGAGTGCTAAGAAGAAATTCAAACCACAGACCAGAGTTCATATAAAAAAAAGGACTAAGCTTTGCCAGTTAAGGCTTCCCACTAAATGAAATAAGAAAGTTTTTAATTAAAACCTTTTTCTGTTAGTCACCCACAGTAAAGTGGGACAAGAAAGAAAGAGATGAACTTTGAGACAGGGGTAATTCCCTTCAGGTGGCAAGAGCCACACAACCTCAAAGAACTGCGGCAAGACCGGGCACCACCGTTTACAGTGCTGTGGAGTGACACCTTTAACCTTCCCCTGTCAGACACCGGATGGGCTGTATCCCTTAAAAAAAATGAAGTAAATAGTATAGAAAGCTGTCAGACTTGCTGTCGTAGTGTAATTCAAACACCTCAAGAAATTGCCTTCCGACTCCTCCAGGGTACCAGGTCCCTGGCTGAACCTGAATAAACAAATCAATGAATGAGTGAATACATGAATACTCATCATTTGGGGTGGGGTAATGCAGAGAATCTGAAAATCACCAGTTCTCTTGTTGACTGAGGTAGACCAGGAGTCATCAGTTACAGCAACAACGTGCAAGGGTGGTAACCAAATCCAAGAAGTGGTAAAGTCTTAAACCTCTCAAATGTAACCAGAAGAGTTTTTCCAAATTTCGTCTGGAATGTTATATTGCAACCGTCTTGAGTTTTCAAGACTTTGTTCTGTTTAGGATCCTGTACTCCAATTGGTGTCAAACACATTAATAGTGATGTTTTGCTTTTACTTAAATCTTCATGCTTTTAACAAATTAATCCTCTTAACATCCCTGTTGGGTAGATAGGCAAAAACCTTCCTTGTGTGTAAAACAGAGATAAGAAGTGCCTTGCCTAAAGACATGCAGAGAGGACTGGGTAAAACAGGGTTAAAATTCAGTAAACAGTGGCTTTCATTTGTGCTCAAATAACTAGGCTACACCATTTAGATTACTGCCAACTATTAACATGAAATATAAACACAAGATAGAGAAAAATTAAGACAGAAAAACATTTCTTCATTAATGTTCTCACTAATGCTACAGATGAAACGCCTTACAAAGTACGCATTTTCCTGTCTATTTCTTGCATTGTGGGGTATATGATTTTGAGGCAAACCGCCGAGATTCTGAATATAACTAGACATCTTTTTTAAATGATGCAAAGACACAAAGTAGAAACGTAAGGGGAAAAAAAAGGCAAAACAAGGTAATGAAACTAATTATGAATAGGTTTGTTTGTTAAATATCTGCTGTGATTCCTAATGAGAATAGTCGATACCCTTCATTTTCATACATCATCATTATGTGACATGTAATCATTGTCAAATACTTCCATTTTAACTACATTTAAAAACATATTTTAAAAATAATTTATTCTAACAAGTAAATATTGCTTACCTGTAATATGTACAAACTCTCCCCAGTTATTATGACTTAAGACAGGGAGCCAGTGCCTTCTATCATTTGGTACATAGCATGACTTCTTTTATAAAGGCACTTGATTTCTGAGTATTCTGAAATATCTTAAAATGTGATTTGCGTCAAATATTATTCTCATGATAATTGTAGTAAAATTACCTATGTGAGTTAGGTTTATAAGATTGTCTTCCAAGTCTTGAAAAAGCAATGACATGATGGAATTTATTATTCTTATCTCAGCCTGTCAAATCTATAATAAAGGAAATAAGAGAAGACATACTTAGGCCTTTGTGAATTAAAAAATGTCTTATCAAACACTCATTGATACAATTTCCATTCTCATATAATCCCTAATGACAATAAAAAAAAAGAAATAAAACTCCTAGAAACTAGCCAATGTAGCTTCTACACACCACGCTGTACCATGATACAAGTTTCTTCGTTTGGGCAAGCTTGCCTTTGAAGCGAACAGCTTTCACAGGCTGTGCTATTTGCAGACTCCTTTCCATAAAATGTCTTGTTTTCAACACAGCATGAACACAAGACAAAATATCTACGGTCTTTCTATGTAAAAATATCTAACAAGCTAGACATTTCAACTTTTTCAGAAACAATTTCAGGACGTGGCTCCCTTTATGGACAGAGGGCAAGAAATTAATCTTTAACCAGACTGCTTCAACAAAATTAAGAAATCTCATTTATTTAAAGATACATGGCCTGATAGTGGGAATACCAAAGAACTTTTATAACTTGATGGGTAGAGCAGACATTAAGACCCAACAGGATGCTCATATTCCTACCAACTATTTTCTGGATAGCAAAGGCAAAAGCATCTGCTACGACTATGCATGAACAAACCAAGTCCCTGGACACGCCCAGCAAGCAAGATGCTTCTAGGATATGCCAGAAGTACTGCAGACATGCTGTGCAGGCCGTTTGTGGATTCAGACACACGTGAATCCTGGTTTCAGAATCATGACTTTTGTTTCTGATCATGGGATGCCCAGAAGCTAATTCAGAGCGACTTTTCCAACTAGACTGCCAAGCATCTGAGAGTTGCAGCAGGTGGTCAAGGTAGGTATTTTCTGTCTAGAGAAAAAATTTCTGGGAAAAATAAAGAAGAGCATGCAAGGGGAAGCCCAAGCACAGGGCAGCCCTAATAACTGTTTATGGTTGTAAGTGGTTATGGTGCTTATCACATGGCTATCACATCCATAGAAGTGTGTGGCTAAGTATGCACAGTGCTAGATTTGGATACAGTACAGTACACAACATAAATAACTTGAATAGCTACTGAAGTTACTGCACTTGTTAAACAGGCAGTCTAGCAGCATGTTCAGTGTTTTCTCTTAAGTGGCTGAGCAGCAACTTCCAGAGATTAAATCACATATGTTTATAATTGCTCTTCACTGAATGTTTCTTCAAGTAACTCTGAAACATTAAATAAGACACTCTTTTTCTACCTAATTTCCTAAATGTCAGTTAATTGTCTACAAATATGTTTGAAATATCATTTTCATATCTTTATTAAGCTTATTATTCTATTCTCATTTTTCCACTTTACTATTTAGGATTACCTTGTGTGCTGGTTTTGGTTTGGATAGAGTTATTTTCTTCAGGGTAGCTAGGATAATGCTGTTTTGGATGCACGCTGAGAAGAATGTTGGTAACACACCAATGTTTTTAGGATGAGGCTATGTTTTGGATTTGTGCTGAATATAATACTGACAATATACACATGGTTTTAGTTGTTGTCAAGCAATGTATATATTAAGACAATGACATTCTCTGTTTCTCATACTGCCCCTGTGTTCCCATCTTCCCTACAAGAATCTGTGAGGAGACACAGCCAGGACCCTAAATGACCAAATGGACATTTCATGCCTTAAAACCTCATGATCAATACAGAAGTTGGGGGAAATTGACCGGGGGGTGGGTGGGGTGGGTGGGGTGGTCGTGCTCTTGGGGTGCTCTCAGGTTCCCTCTCTCTCTCTCACTCTGGCTCTTGCTTGGAGACTTGGTTGGGTGTCAGTCAGCAAGTGGCGAGCAATTGTATCATTGGGTGTTTTTTTCCCCTTGATGTTTTCCTTTTCATTACATATTATTATCATTATTAGTAGTAGTAGTATTTTTATTACTATTTTCATTGCACAGTATTGGTATTAGTAGCATGATTATTTTATTTAATTTTCTTAATTTCTTTTTAATAATTAAACTGTTCTTATATCATTCCATGCGTTTGCTAATCTTCTCCCTCCAATTTTCTCTCTCATCCCACTGGGGGAGAAGGAGGTGAGTGAGCAGCTGTGTGGTGCTTGATTGCTGACCAGTGTTAAACTACAACACTTTGGTATACATCACTGTCGTAAAATGCAGTAACACCTAGCATAAAACCTTGGAAACAATCTTCTTTTTATGAATTTCAGAGAAGCCAAATTTGGGCTTCCAGCAGAACTGTGCAAAAATTTCAATTTGGTCTTGCAACAGACACATTTAGTGCTGTCATACCAAAATGCACCATCACACTACTTCTTAGGAGCTGAAAAAGGGAGAGAGAATCCACAAAAGGAATTAAAACATGGTAGTTTTCAAATGTGCTTTACGGATCAATGTTTGATTATAGAATTGATATGGCTGGAAAATAACCCATTCAGTCCACCCCGCATTTGGGACGAAAGGTAAAAGAAGATACCTTAGAAATTTCCTCAACTGAAAAAAGAAATTGAGATCAGATATATTGTTTTGGACAGAATTTTTTCTTTGTTATGCTTGGACTTGCTTTTAAAAAAGATCCATCCATAATTCTACTAGACGGTGTGTGGAAATTTCTGTAAACAAATTTTTGTGCTGTAACAGAACTGAAATGTCAGGTTTCCAGTGTCTAAATCTTGCTGTGAAAACCTGCTTCCCAGAGAGGTGGCAGGAGGTTCACAGGTGTCAAAGGGAAGGCCATTGCTGCTGGAAGAACTTCTGCTCTACAGAACTGTTTTTGGAGCAAGTGATCCAGACAAGGACTCTAACCACTAGGTTACAAAGTCAGTAACAGACCTTTCAGGTCTGGATTTCTTGAATTATTTTCTGCAAAGTTACAGATGTATTGAGAACTTTTTCCCCAAAATAAATTTATGAATAAACATAATTAGGCTACTCCACTCGGATAAACGTGGGAAAGAAAATTAGATGACAGATCAAATCCATGAATCTGTTCCCAGAATTACACGTTGGAGAAATGGGCTGACAGGAACCTCATGATCTGCAACAAGTAGAATTGCAAAGATGTGCACCTGAGGAGGAGCCACCTCATGTACCAGTATATGCTGAGGACGGACTAGCTGGAAAGCTGCTTGGCAGAAAACGTTCTGGTGGATACCAAGTTGGATGTGAGCCAGTGATGTGCAGCAGCGAAGGCTAATGGCATCCTGGGCTGCATGAGGAGGGGTGTTGCAGCAGGTGAAGGGAGGTGATCTTTCCCTTCTACTCTTCATTTGTGAGACCACAGCTGGAGTGCTGGGTCCAGTTCTGAGGTCCTCAATACAAGACAGAGATGAACATCCTGGAGAGTCCATTGAAGTGCTACTAAGATGACTGGAGCATCTCTCCTATGAGGAAAGGCTGAGAGAGCTGGGGCTGTTCAGCCTGGAGAAAAGAAGGTGCAAGTGAGACCTCATCTACGTATATAAATGACTGAAGGGAGGGTGAAAACCAGCAGGATCCTGACTTTGTCCAGTGGTGCCCAGTGACAGCACACAAGACAATAGTCACATTCAAATATCCATTTGAACATAAAGGAAAATTTCATTTCACTCTTCACCCCCTTAACATTGTGATGGATGATGAGGTGGGTTTGAACCACGTCATGGTTTAACCCCAGCCAGCAACTAAGAACCACACAGCCGCTCGCTCAGTTTCCCCCTCCTCCAGTGGGATGGGGAAGAGAATGGAAGGAAAAGGTAAGAAAACTCATTGGTTGAGATAAGAACAGTTTAATAATTAAAAATAAATGAAATAAAACCATGATAGTAATACTACTAGCTACTACTACTACTAGCAACAGTACTAACATCATATAATGAAAATAGTACTACTCTTACTACTATGTAATGAAAATAATAGAGGAAAAAAGATAAAATAAAAAATGATGCAACCGCTCACCACCAGCCAGCTGATGCTCCATTAGTCCCTAAGAAGTAAGAGTCAGAGCCAGAGAGACTCGAGAGACCCAAAAGCCAGACCCCCGCAGTCAACTTTTCCCAGTTTAAATACTGAGCATGTCTTCTTATGGCACGATGTATTCCTTTGTTCAGCTGTCCTGGCTGCGTCCGCTCCCAGACTCTTACAAAAAGGTGGGAACACAGGTGCAGTAAGAGAAAATGAAGAAGTCCTTGGCTTAATCTAAACATTGTTTAGCAACAAGTAAAAAATTAGTGTGTTATCAACATTCTTCTGAGCACAAACCCAAAACATAGCCCCATGCTAGCCACTGTGAAATAAGTTAACTCTTATCACAACCAAAACCAGAACAGACCCTCTAAAGGAAAGATGGGAGGTTGGAATTAAGTGTGGGTTCAATATTTTACTAGAGTCCCAGCTATGAAAAACAACAGGTGTGCCTGCCCACGGCAGGGGGGTTGGAACTAGATGATCTTTAAGGTCCCTTCCAACCCAAACCATTCTAAAAAAAAAAAACCAAAACAAAAAAACATATATAATGATGGAGTCTCTCAGTCTATTTTGCTGAATGGAAGGGGCTCTGCTTAATTTAAATCCCAGTCTAGTAGATGCATGATTGACTTACTCTGAATAGTGCTGTCAGATTAAATTCTCAGAGAAGATATACAGTTGAACACATGCTCTAAGCATCTAGCTGGGTATAGCGATGAAATAAGTGGTGTGCTCTTGGGCACTGCAATCATACTTTTTCTGACCACACTGAAATATTTCTGAGAACAAGCAGTAGTTATAAATACTAAAGTAAATGTCCTAGGAACCCTACTGAGACACTCTTCTTTCCTTGAAGGAAACGTACCACTGTATGCGTCTAAAGCTCCTCTGATTCTGTCTCATTCCACCTTGAGAAACATGCATGCATTGCAGAATAAGGGACCTATTTTTACTGATTTTGCATTTCAATTAATGTGGACAAATGCCTTATCATTGTATAAAACAGCAGCAATAAGAAACTAATTTGTGGGTTGTGGTTTTGGTTTGGGGGGTTTAGTTTTATATTGTAAAGTTTTTTTAATTTGTCTTGGTCAACTTCTCAGTCCAGAGGCAGAAGGTTCTCTGAAAAGGTTTGTAAGAAATACTTGCATCTTCAAGCACTTTTCTGTGAAATCACTAATATCTGAGAAAGATGAGCTTGTAATATAATGCAGTAAATGAAAAAACAACTGCTAATGTAAAGGAGATTAGAAGAAGAGAATAATTTCACAATTTTACTGAGTCAGTTTCCAGCAGACAAGTTAAAAAACTCTTCTAAATTATTGGTATCAGCTGATAAAGAAAACACATGAAAATAGAGGGTGGATTAGATTGCTATATATAACATCTTGTAAACACAGAGGTATCCACTTCATAATTCTACAGCAGCATAAAGATCTGTATCAGCATACATCTGTATGCAATGTTAGTAAAGAAATGAAATGTCGCCCTTTCTAATTAAAGGGTACTTTAGAAAGGGTCATATAAAAGTAGGGGGAAAAAAAAAAAAAGACAAGTAGCACTGGGGATAAAATTTAGGAATGTAATCTGGAATTTCATTTTATTCTCTTTTCCCCATTGTTCTGCTTAATTAAAAGCTATTTTCTATTGTAAAAGAGCACACACACAAAAAAATCCCAATCCACACCAAAAAAACACCCCAAAACCAATCAACCAACCCAAAACCAAACCAAACCAAACACCCCAACCAACTCTGTGGAGGTGGGGAGGAAAGAGATTTTTAACCGTCTGAGTTAAAAACTGAGTAACATTTGAAAGCTCATATGGAAAATATGTCATGAACAGACGTTGAAGCTTACAGAAAGAAAGAAAAAGATCTTGTAAACACAGAGGTATCCACTTCATAATTCTACAGCAGCATAAAGATCTGTATCAGCATACATCTGTATGCAATGTTAGTAAAGAAATGAAATGTCGCCCTTTCTAATTAAAGGGTACTTTAGAAAGGGTCATATAAAAGTAGGGGGAAAAAAAAAAAAGACAAGTAGCACTGCGGATAAAATTTAGGAATGTAATCTGGAATTTCATTTTATTCTCTTTTCCCCATTGTTCTGCTTAATTAAAAGCTATTTTCTATTGTAAAAGAGCACACACACAAAAAAATCCCAATCCACACCAAAAAAACACCCCAAAACCAATCAACCAACCCAAAACCAAACCAAACCAAACACCCCAACCAACTCTGTGGAGGTGGGGAGGAAAGAGATTTTTAACCGTCTGAGTTAAAAACTGAGTAACATTTGAAAGCTCATATGGAAAATATGTCATGAACAGACGTTGAAGCTTACAGAAAGAAAGAAAAAGAAATCTCTTTCCGCCAATTTCTGTTCCACAGAATGTGACACCACAAAAATGTAAAAGCACAATTAACCTCAGGCACCTACAATAGCACTGGAGTTACAGAAAGCACCTGCTTTATTTCTCAGTATTCTATATAAAAATATGTATTTTTTCAACACTATTTTGCCAAGTACTTTACTGTGAAGTGCTGAGGTTAGAAATTTCCTTGAAATAATCTGTACGTCCTAACACTTCATCAGTGAAAATTTTCTTCTGATGAAACAGTTATTCTTTAACACAGACCTGACATCTCCCATGCTAGGAAGCCTTAGAAGGTTACAGATTCTGCCTCCATAGGAGGCCAAGCTGTTTAGCAGAAAGTATGACCTACCGTGGAAACCAATGACCTAGTAAAAAAATAAACAGTACTGTGATGTAAAGTGGTGGAGCCAGCTGAGAAATAGAGAGCTCAGTAATGAACTGCCTTCCTCCTACAGAGATCAAATCATGTTAAGTGATGCTATTAAAATAAATCACATTTTGAAAGTCCTTACCTGAGACACAAGCAACTTAAAGTATTAAATGACAAAAATATCTGCTTTATTTTCCCCATGTATGAACATAATTATTTGTCCTTTGCAGCAGACTGAAGTACAAACATTCAGATCAACACCCATTCAGGAAAATATTTAACATATGTATATAAGCCATAGGAGCTTAAGAATGAGTTCTAATGTTTTTCCACATCAATAAAAAACTCAGAGAATTATACGTTGATTTCAATATAATCTGAATCATGACCTCAACTTGATAATTTCATTTTTTATTCATATTTTCCAGTAGTACTCAGTTTAAAAAGCTGAAAATAAAACTCCACTGGAAAAAATGCACTTTATTGTATCATTCTGTTGAATAGCAAGTTACAGAAAGTTCTCATTAGAAGCTAAAAAACCCAAATCAATCACGTAACACTATTTTAAAAAGTCATATTTTGTATAGAATTTCACAAAATTCTGTACATGGGTTTATCAAATAATTTGGACACATAAACCAAGAGTATTTACTTGTCTAAATTTAGCGTCTGTTTATCACTGTGGTATTTGAAGGCTACTCTTTTGTATGTAATACAAATACGTGAGGTTAATCCTCAGAGTAAACCCTTACAGCACTCTCCCTATCAATGGGACTATGACCATTTGCACTACTAACAGCCCCTTAAAACATGTGTACCACATAATACCTTGTTTAAATTTTTGAGAGGTGGACAATGCTTTATGGTATTATTTTAAAGATAAACCCAGTCGTCATTCTCCAAAAGAAACCAGGAAGCTATAAGGAAATGAAACGCATTAAGTGACATGGACCACATTTCAGCAGTGCTATAGTCTTTCAACAAAGCGAGTCCATCTGGCTGTGGGTTTAGGAAGAGGAACAAAACTAACACACGGATAAGATACAGCAGTGATCACTCGTTGAGAAATTAGGATACATATGCAACCATTACATTCACATGTAATTACTAAGAAAGGTAGAAATACCAGTCCACATAGCAGGTGCCACATCATGGGGTGCTGCAGGGAGCAGTGATGAGCTGCTGTGATAAAGTGAGACGTGATGGATTAAAGGGAAGGCATTGGAATGGCATTCAGCCCATAAAGCCAAATATAATTTAATCAAATTATTTTCAGAAGAATGGATCTTCTGCTATAAACTGAGCTCAAGACTCCCTTTAAAAACACAGTTCCAGAGCTGAAGTTGTGATGTTTCCCAGGAAAAAATACAAATAGACTGTTTACTGAGTGACTGGTCCTTCCTGTGTTGATAGGCTGGCAATAAAATTTAATAGAACAGCATCTGCAAGGCTACCATACTCTTACAAAACACAAGAAATAGCCATCTTTGGAAAGCTGCTCATAAGGCTGGAAATCAAGTACAAGGTAAATATTGTCTGCTACAAAGAAAATTCTGCATTTGGGTTTCACACTGATTTTTGGCTTCCAAGAAAATATGTACATGAGTTAAAAGAGAAGATGACCCAAAACTTAGCAAGAAGATGAAGTTTTTGTCACACAGCTTTTTAACACATTCTAGCAAACCTTTTCACAGATCATATTTCACAATCATTTCTAACCCCACATACCTACAAAAAAGTAGGCAGGCAGTGTTCTTCTACAGGGCTAACCACCTGAGAGAAAAACATGTTCTGATTATTGTATTATGTTTTATTTCAAAGCAATGCCATATATCTGGAGTTCAAACTGTCTGTGACATCTTGCATCCTCCAAGCAGAGAAACTACTGTATTTTGTTACTGTTACTGAGGTTACAAGAGAAATTTTTATATGCCTTTGTGTCTGAAATAGTTACTTTCTGGTCTGTTATTTGATTTGTAGCTACACAATCTAATCCTCCTCTGACTTGAGCTGCTGTAAATTTCCCAACCAAAATCAAGAGTTACACTCACGTGAAAGAGTAAGACCTGCTAATGAATTAAACTTCACAGCAACCCAGTAGGACAGCTAATTATTATTATCACCAAACTTGTCAGATCTAATACTTCCTTCAGAAAAATCAACTCAATCAGGCTTGCTGCCTGCTCCTTTCAGACATTTCCAGTGCAGTGCCAACGAACAGCAGCTCTTAACGTGCAGCAAGTCATCCACATGGCACATGGGAACCTGAAATACTGATGTGTCCTCACGATGAAAAGAGACCCATTAGAAGTCATAGTCCCCAGCTACAAATTTACATGCCAGTCTACAAATACTCTTGATCGTGTATATCAGCTGTCTGCCAAACAAATGAGCTATACACAGACATAAAGCAACACGATCCAAGCTGAATTTAGCATCTCTGGTTCATGGCTATGATGCATAATAAATAAAGATGACTTTCCAGAGGATACAAAGAATGAATTCCTCAATCACTGATTCAATCTTCGGCCTAGGCGTAGGACTATTTCTCGTAATGTATACAAAATCTACAATAAGCAGGAAAATAGACAGTGAGATGGTATAAAAAATAATCAAATATTCCTTGGCTCATTGCTGTCTGGGGATTAGCTTATTTAATGACATATCTACTATGCTTCCATGTTACAGGCAAACTTCTTGTTAGGCCACATATCACAGACTTAGAAAGGAACTAGGAAAAACTAGGAAAAATCAAGAAATCAATTTCTATTCCCTGCAGTAATATATTCTATGTGTGAACTGTGTTAGGCCTGGGGAGTACAGATGTTATCCTTAAACAGAAAATTTCTGGCTTGTCTTTGTTTTCTGAAATGTCTTTTTAGTTTGGACTTTCTTCTCAGAACATGTCTTACTGTGGGAATACATGCTCCCATTTGTATCCCCAAATATGAAATCCATCTCTCACACAGAAAATTATTATTACCAGTCATTACAGAAGCAGATATAAGTCCAAAAATTTTGAAGGCATGGAAAAGCTCCCTTACTTTTTCTTTCAACAACTCATTCTAAGATTAAAAAGTAGCAAAGCCTGTAAACTATCATTTTTTTATTGTAACTAAAGAAAAATCCAAGCACGCTATATTAAGTGTTCAATAACTTGAGATACTACTGTTCTACCTGAGACTTTTGGAAATCGATGAAAGAATGAATTGGGATTAGATGAGAGACATCTGCTATCAACTTCTCTCCAAACATTGTACAACATTAGGAAAGAGGAAGCAAGAGGATGAACTTGTGCTCTTGTATTTCTCTGTCCAAGTGTCACACACTATAGATTTACTTCCTTGAGGACAAGCATGACAACAAACCAAGCCAACACAAGTATGAAGAATCAAAGCCTATTTATATATACAGAGAAAGAGCTTAGGTACAGCCTTTGTGAGTACAGACCAATATTCCGCCTAAATATTAAGTAGCTGCAGTGACATGTTTGAAGATGACAGATGACATTCACAGCTGCCATAAAAGAGAAGGACTTTTGCCAGAGCTGTCAGAGTAGCTCAGAGCTGACAGTCAGCTCCAAGCGAGTCAGTCTGCCCACACCACCCCAGTGTATGAGATATTGGGGGAAATGGTTGACAAGCCCACACTTAGCCACACAGGAAGCACATAGAGCTATCAAAAGTTAGAGAATGCACAGCATGTATAATTTATCCCACCAATTAAGCAGTTTCAAGTAAAGGGAACCATAGTCAGCCCAGGAACTTTCTAACAATCAGGTTGATCTTAGATCTTAAAAAACCACAACTAAACGATCACCACCAACAGAAGCAAAACACCTTCAATATTTAATCTCATTTGAGTAGTCAGATATAACTCATCTCTTCCCTAAACCAAAGTAAGTCACACAGTTAATAAAGAGCAGATTATTTTAAGATTTTTGTACTAAGAAATGTCATTATGGCAAGATGAACAAGGAAGCTGCAGGTTGATGACCAGCTCACAGAAATTAGTCTTTCTGCTTCCAGTTTCTGAAGCTAGGAAACTGGCAGAACATCTGAACAAAACGTCTTCAGTTTTTTCCAACCAGCCGAATGAGTTCAGGCAGGTTGAGATAAAAAGAAAACAAATTAATTCAATTTCAACAAGTTGACAAAGTTAAGAAGTCATGACCTCAACTTAAAGAAAAAAAAAAAAAAGGAAAAAGTTTAAAAATCTTTACAGCCTTCAGAGGTGCCTTTATTTTCAGAGTTGAGTTCATGGTATGCTATTGTTACCAATCATTTGTGGATTTCTGTATAATGTTGAGCTTCAAAAAGCATTCTGCTTAATGAAAGCTGATATCCTCTTATTTAACTTAAGGATCTACCAGAAAAAAACAAACTCCTCATTTATCAGGAGATTAGGGAAAAAACCAATAATTATAAGATCTTCTAATAAATAAAATCATATATAAGGCATATTTAGAACATAAGATCAGGTATCATATTTCATCTTGTCTAAAAAAGCCTTATGCCTCTGAGGTCTTGAACCTCTCTTCATTCCGCTACCAGAAATGTAAATGTCTGTGTGACCTGTAACATTGATATGACTAATTAGCTGCAATCCTTCCACAGACCAGATAGAAATAATGATAATGAGAAGGTCAAGGAGAGTGGCTGAAGAATTGATATAACTTACGTTGACTCCACACAGGCTTGGCCGTTAGAGGCTTTGAGGCTGATATACTGCTCTAACACAATAAATATGCCAGAGTCATTGAGAGGGAACAAGATTTCTGTCACTTCTGCTCTTTTCCATTCCCAGAGTATTAGACTTCTGACTTGCAGAAAAGCTGTAAAGCTTATCATCTCCTACTAGGGCTGTAAAATCAAGGCCACAAGGGTGAAGTCACCTATGTTTACGAAAGTTCCCTGGTGTTAAATTTACAGGACAGATGCCTAAGTTTGGTGCAGTAAAGTTCTGGGACACTCATTAATAAACAAATTGAAGGAAAAACAGTTATGGTGTTTGGCTATTCCAAAACACAACATTCATTCAGAAGATTTGTATTTTATTTCTCATGGTTAGAGATGTCCAATATTACTATACATAACACTTACACCCTCTCTGTGCCTCACAGCCCCATTTGTAAGATGGAGATTACAGGGTTACCTAAATCCCAAGGGAATTACTTTACTATATGTCTGGGGATCATCAAAAAGAAGATATTGTGACTCAGGAGTGATATGATAGAAAGGAAACAAAAGAAACGCAAAATACTCCATAAAAAGGTAAGTCATAATGAAGTCTGACATGTGAAATAGTCACAGCACATACTAACATCTTGTCCTACTTAATACATTAGAAATACTTTATCGTTTAACAGTTAAGAACCTACCTAGATAAATGGTTCACTGAGATAAAAAACACATTTCAAAGTTATTGCCAAATCCTCAGCTTCATATGTTGCTCATCATACATAGTCAAGTTGACAGTCTTCTCAGAGGTACTTTATCCCAAAGAATGTTATCAATTATACTCATCACAAAGAGACTAAAGCCTGCTCAGCTAGGAACATCAGCTTAGTTGGTGCTGGATAGTAACAAACTGCAAGCATGGTTTCCAAATAAACCTTGTAAAGGTTACTGATGAGAACTAGGAAAGGGTATTATTGCTAGTTGTGCTGCAGAGACAAGGAGAAAGGCAGCAATTAAGACATTCAAAGAAACTGGAATGTATTACGGCACTGGTGAGTAAAGTACAGGCTAAAATTGGCATCATATAGACAGGAAGCTGTGGTACATCTACAATAAAACCACAAAAACGTGAGACTAATTTGGTTTCTTAATGTTGAAAGAGCTTCATGGCTGAGAAGGGACCTCTATACCTGGCAGAATTTTTCATACCCAAAAACCAGGAGATGCAGCCATTTCCAATTGTCATATTCTACGGTTTTAAGAAAAGTAATTAAAAAACCACAAACCGAACCACAACAAAAAACCCTAACCAAGCTAAACAAAACAAAAAAAGGCAGAAAACAAAACAATAAACATAGTAATTATGCTCAGTCACAAATTCTTACCTTTACAAGTTTCAGTCCTTCATTATTCCAAAATGGCAATTACTGTGAAGGAGTGTCTAGAGGTAAATTTTATGATTATCTGTTGAAAGTAAGAAGTTGAAATTATTGCAAAAATAGATTGATCTTTCTTTTTTTTCTGAAAAATGCTGGGATGGGTGGGTTTTGTTTTCTGCTTTTGGTTTCCGATTTTTAAAGGATTTTCAAAATTTTTTTTAAAACAGGAGAGCATTCACATGACAAAACGCAGTTCTTCCACTGCTGTGACACTCAGCTGCTGCCTGTATTGTAATGCAATCCCTCCCTATACAATTAGGACAGCTTTTTTTGACACAGAAATAAGAAAATATTCCTCAAAACACCACCATGAATCTAGGGCCTCATAGATCTTAGATAAATACCTCAACCTCTCATCAAAATCATGCTGCATATAAGAAATACACTGAAAACATTATTCATGAGTTTTCTCAAAAAACATTTTCACTTGGTAAAAAAAATTCTTAAAAAAGAATTGAAAAAAATCTCAAATCAGTCAGGAGGAGAGGTATATGTAAATCATTCAATAGAATAGTTATGTCACAGACAGTATACCAAAGCAGCATATAATTTCATATAGTTTCAAGGTTACCTATTACTTTCTATACAGTGCTAAATGCAATGTCCTCCAATTTCATTATTTACAAATATCTACAAAGCTAACTATCTTTTGATCATTAACCTGGCTTCTTTATATGTTTATTTGTTTTCAGAGACAGTTATCCACTTTAGGACAGTCAAATACTTGAGATGGGTATGGCATAGTGTTTGACAGATTTTTCCAGTGTTATGGCTATTTCCTGCTCACACAGATGACACTTCCGTGGCACTTTATGCTATGATAAACTAAGAATATCCAGCTAGCAGCTTTGCACGCAATGCTGATTTTGAAGTCAAAGAAGTCATAAAGATGCTCACAATTACATTAAGTTCTAAAAATATTATGATGGCTCTTTAGCTTTAACTCCAGTGTTAAATTTATTTAGCATTTGTATTTTTTAACTACTTTGCTGAACTGGAACACATTCAAGGCCTTTGTATGTACATAGCAGAGAGAATGGAGGCAAGATCATTCTTACGATTTGTAGGATTTAAAATTATTTTCTTCCCTAACATCCTTAAAACCTCATGCTCAGAAAATAAGAAAGCATGATGAAAATAGGAAAAGTAGCTTCACTGATCCAGATTTTACAAAGCGAGAGGCAGTCTCAGAGTGATTCAGCATCTCTTTCTCTTTTCCCCTCAGTAGCAGCAATGGCAATATGAGACCATCGGGTCCAACAGAATAATACTATCGCCACCTCACAGCCTTCAGCAGGTATCTGAGTACAAATACTCTTCTGAAAGAGCACTTAACTTGAAAATACTATTTTAATAAAGTATATCTTTAAAAAGTTGTATTGAACATTACTTTTCTTTAAAATATATGTTATTTCTATTTCTTTTGAACTGTTTCCAAAATTATTTTGGAGTATTAAACTCAGATAAACTTTCAGGTTTTTAGTTTATATTATCTCTAGGATGTTTACTTACATTCATGAATACACTAATATTATTAGCATTAAAGAATGCTCTTTATCAAACAAAAAAGGCTAGATTATGATCTATTACTACTGATGTATCATAGTAACTGATAAAGTCCATTAATGATTGCACTTTATTTTTAAAAATCCTCAGAAATGGGATTTCGTTCTACTTATGGATTGTTTTTGTTCAAAATACCTTTTTTTGTGGTAGTAAAAGACTGAAATTCTGAACGTTTGAACAAAAAATAAGCAGAAGAGATAAACAGTATTCTGCTCCAACTCCAATTTCTCCAAACAGATATTTTAAAATATTTCTAAGTTTTGAAAACATAATACAACACACTTTGGAAAATGCTACTTTACATTTCAGAATGAAGTAAAATTGTGAATTTTGCCTGCAACATAGGAATTGCATGTTTCAGAAGGATCTGTGACTTCTCTGGCAGAATTATGGAGCACACAGCAGGAGCTAAATGCAGCATTAGCTGTGATTGTTGTAATGGGAAGTACTGATAGAAATTTGCAATGATTCATTCTACTCCATCCCTCTTCTACACTTGTTAAAAAGTGTGACAAATGAGAAGCCCAGACTTTACACTGAAGAGGTAATGATGGCTACATGCAGATGAAAATTTATTATCCTATGCTCAGTTTTCCCTTAAACAGACATCTTTAATGGTTTTTCTTCCTGTACATCCCACTGTCACCTAATCTGTAGTTTTAACAGCCTAAATAAGCAACTGCTTCATCAATATTAACAAGACATTTCAATATTTGTAATAGGTAGCAAGATAACTAAGGATAAATGAAATGATGAGTAGCTCAGCATATAAATGCTAAATCTGAGCAACTTGGAAAATGCATTATAAATGAGTACAGAATGGTGTTAAAGCTCAAAGAAATCCAGAAGAGAGAGGTAGAATGAATGTCTTCTGGCTATGCTACAGAGTATCCTGCTTTCTGGGCACGCCCAGGGCTACCCTAGCATTTGTGAGAAGTGTATTACACTTGTGCTTTTGCCACATATACTCACATATTTTTAATTTAATACCTTGCCATTGAGTTTGCAACATTTTACAGCTGTTACATTAATAAATGCCACTAGTCTGGCACTATACTTTCCCATTCAGGTATGCTTATGCATACAATTAACTAAGAACTGAGAGTCAGAATATAACCAAACCCAATCCTAACTTTCTTTATATAAACACAAATATACAACCAGCAGCACTGTCACCTAATGACCCCCAAGTGTCTCCCATTCAGAAAAAAACCTGATATTTCAAGTTTCATCAGAAAAGTCCAGCTTTCCAAGATCACACCACCAACACTGAACAAGTTTCACGAGACATGATAATTATTTTCACCTGAAAGTAGATGGCCAAAGAAAAAATATGTATTTTGATTGTTCATGTTGAATTTATGCTTATTTATATGTTTACCAATTTCATATCTGAGTAAATAATTAAAATAAGCAAAATCTCACATTTGTGTCCACATATAATGTCAGATAAACTCTCATTAAATACGATAAAATATATGAGAAATTACACATTACAATTAAATTTAGAAAGATTGCAATTATTTTTGTGTAACTAAGTAATCATTTAGAGCTGTATATATAACTCACTTTAAAAACGAGTCTTTAATGTGACTAACTGGTACGAAATGGCCAGAAATCCTTTTTTTTTTTTTAAATTTTCCCTGTAATGTTTAAATTGAAACTGAACACTTTCAACTGTCTCAGCTGTAAAACACAAGCCAAGTTTGTGTTCCTGAGTGCTCTGAAAATACACAAACAGTTGTCATTCTCAGATGTTATAGGTGCAGATGTTACAGGTAAAAGTAAAGAACGAACATTTCTTGAACTCAAGGCCTGGAGCTCATGGAATAAACGTTCAGTTTTATGTTTTCATAGTGCCACTGCCATTTCATTTCCTAAACATCACTTGCCATACAGAGACTAAATTTGCTTTTCATTTTCCAGTGACTGCCTCAAAATAAAAATAATTGCATTGGCACTCTGTCATCCTCTTCTTTTTTTTTCCCCGCTCTGTTCTTCTCAAAGCAATATTAATCTCAAATAAATGAACAATAATATCATGGCAGAGGACTTGTACCGCTATTTCACTTACCAGGCGTATGATGAAGCTCCCTCACAACCATAACAAGCACCCAACGTGATTCCTGTGTTCCATGGAGAAGATACTCATGTTCCTTTATTTGCATTGTATGTGAAGTTCTGTTTGCTTCACCCAGAAGTCTCTGCCCATTCTGACCACAGCCCAAAGTCCATGTGTTGCACCCAGTGGATCAGTTGCTCAGATATCACTTAAAGCCCAGGAGCCTGGCATCAGCTTTCCTACCTCTGAACGCCAGTCTTCAGCTGCCCCAACCCACAGTGCCTCCTTCTCCTTTCACCTTCCCACAGCACACGACAGCCTCCTGTTTGAGGAGTTAGGACAAACGAAACAGCTGTTTAGTGCTGTGTCCTTTTTACACTAGGAAGAAGGGGAACAACTGGACGTGGCATAAGCCAGGCAGTCCTCCTTCCCAGCTGTTTGAAAATACATTCCTGGGGATATGTGTTCACTGGTTATGTCAAACTTTGTTCTTAAACTCAAAAAGAAAGTGCTTCTTTCTTCCCTTAACGTTCTACATTGCTTTGAAGACCCTGTTTTTGAGTTGGTACGCCATCAAGGAAACCACTGTTTCCATCTCATTTCATCCATAGTAATGTTACCTATCTAATGCATGAAGAAAGTTGCTGCCCTGATTTTTTAAAAAAAATTTTTTTGCAAGCAATAGGCACTTTCTGAATAAAGGAAAATACAAAGCAAAGCTTCTCACAGATTCCTGTTTGTTTATTTGTTATATTAGAGAAGGATGTAAACATATCCCTTTTCAAATAAATCGATTCTTCTGCTATGAAGAAATGGATAGCCTTCTCTCAGGTTTTGTGTGTGCAGTTCCTTTATTCAACATTCAGTACGACTCTGGAACTGGATCTTTATCTATTTTGCAAAAGATTTTATAATTGTGGAAAAAGAAAAAACAACTGTGTTCAGTTTACCATGATTTCCAGTCTTTAGCACAAAATCAGTGATTACCTGAAAAAATTGAGAAATACACTGAATGTGCAACAAATGCAAGTTGAATTACATCTTCAGGGAGTATCTGCAAGCTGAGATATTCATATACCGCTTACGCAACTCTAATTGTAGCATGTTTCTGAACCTCCTGCTTTTACACATAGATCAGGGAGGACAAACGGATACTGCAAAAGCTCCTCAGCTCAAACCTGTTCTGTTTCAGAGGATACCTAGCCATATTAGAGTGATGCTGAACTTTAGCTACCAAGATCAGCATTTCAGTCAGTATGAACTGCACCTACAGAGATGCTGAACCAAAGTTTCCTCACACCTCTGCAGTCAGAAATTAGATAAAGGAGCTCACTCTGCTGTGCAGACACGCCTCTTGTCTCACTGTATTTTTTCTTCTGTTTTTTTTGTCTTTCAGCTGTTTCTTCCAAGACATTCATCACCAAACCCACTTGTACATTTCTACTCCTTAGTATCACTTCCTTCCTTGCTACTGTGCTACACAAAGCCCTAATTATGTACCAATTTCTGCTATTGTAATGTACAAAATACAGCCACTTGCAATATCTTGATGACTGTACCAAGCTAATTTTGGGGATGCATCCAGTAATTATTATCACACAGTGATGTCAGCTGTATAAAAACATGAACCTGAAGAGAAATTGGATAGCTCAGAAATGGCAATGGGCTACAGAACTACGCATATCACATTAACTGGTTTAAATCTAGCAAAACATAGAACTGATTGAAGCTAACAACCATATGAGGACTATTATAATAGCCTCCAGGAAAAGTTAATTGTCTCAACTTTCTAGTGCACAAAAGTATAAATCATAGAAACACTAATCAGTATTACTATTTTGCAGATTTATTCCTCAATAAAATGGGTCAGGGCCATTCTGTGGTTCTGAGGGCAAGTGAGGCTCAGGGCTCACCTGTTGCACTCACACACAGCAGCCTTCCTCCCAAAAACAGCTGCCTCATCCCTGCAGCAGTTAGGAGCTGTCACCACACGTCATGCTGGGTGCTGGCACTGGCTAACAGTGCCTGGGGCTCTGCTAACAGCTGACGGCTGTAGGCCATCATGTACTGGGGCACAGTTCCATACCCTCTGTAGCTGGCTAGGCCAAACATCTCCATGGAGGTCAAGGATGGAAGAGGTTTTGGCACATCTTGTGCAGCTGGTGGGAGTGATCAGTCAATAAAACTTCTTCGTTCCACTTAAAGCTGTCTGCCAACATCCAACTACTTCTATTCGCTCACACTTGTCCCATGTACACATACTCATGACCAGCTTCCATCCTGCACTAGCTGTTTCAGTCTGATGTGGGTAGTGGGTAAGTCATCTTTTGGAAGGCTGAGACTTGTTTGTCAGATTGCTGCAGACAATCTCTATTTTCTGCTTGCCCTACAACAGCTTAGAGGGTGCTAGCAGGAGGTGGGAAAGTATATGCACGATGCCCAATGTGGAAGGTGTTTCTACAGATAACAGTTTAGCATTTTTTAGTCCAAGGCTCACAGAAAAACTACTCCCCCAGCAACACATTAAAATATCACTACGGACCTGACAAGAAGAGCAAGTTGCTCACAGTAAATTAGTAAGTACTGATGCTGGTGGGATAGTAATGTCTGAAAAACACTGCAACAGCAGGGCAACACACTGGGTTACGCTTAGGGTAAAATATCCTGTTACTGGATAAATTACTGGATAAGTCTTTTTTCTGGGTAGTTAAAACACAATTGACCAAAATTTTCCTCTAGGGCTACAGTTTCTTAAGAAGAGTAACATTTATCGATCTTCACTAGAGATTAAAATAAGAAAGGAACAAGCATTTGATAATTTCAATGCTGGATAATACCTTGATGAATTGTGCTAATGAAAGTCTATCCTCTGCCTCTTGTTTTCTTTTACTGCCCATTCACAAAATGGACTTGAGCAGTACTGCTATGATGAAAGATGAGTTTTTGCACTACAGCTATCTTCATTGTAGCTGTATCATAGATGAACAGAGGTTTTCATTTTTCAAAACTATCATTTCAGCTTCTTTCACAAGCAGCAGATCAAATAGAATTGCTTTAAACAATGCTTATTTGTACTGCAAAATGAGGCATTTATTACTTCCAGTAAACTAAACTGAATCGGCCATTCTGCAGCATTTTCTATAACATTTATTTTTTGAAAAGAGAGGGATATTCAAACTTCATTTTAGAAAACCCAGCCATGTACTGTGAACCTGAACTTGTTCTAAGGGAAAACTGAAGGTCAGCTCTTGGTAATTGTTTAGGAAGGATTAGTGTCATGTTAAAAAGCCTGGTTTGCTGTTTTCCTGCAAATGCTGATTGTAGCTCCAGGCATCATTTTGAATGAACTGTCTTGTTTTTGGCACAGAAGATAATTATCTCAGTCCCACCCAAAGAACCGAGCTTAAGCCAGCCCAGGCAGCTGAGCTAAAAATGAAACAAACGCTGTGTTGAAACTGAAGCTATTGTACCATGTTTCCAGTAAGATCTTATTGAGTTTTATGCCATATTAAAATGTTCTAGAGGAGGCTGCGTGCCAATGATCTACAAGCAGTGTGTGAGAAGGGTAATAACACACTATTAGCCAGTTGACAGTATAAAGTAGACTTACAGAAGTCTCATTCAAAGTCTCCAAATTCAATGTACTACATTGTGTACCTGTAATCAACATCTACAGAACTTGTCATGCCTGCAGATTAACTAAATAATGTCTTTTTAAGAAAGTTCATAGTCAAGAGCAAAAACTGCATTCCAGTAAAAATACATTAATAAACAAAAATAACAAACAGTTTAAAATACTGCATCACTAAATAACTTGATTCTTATGGATGAATTTGTCCCAGCCTGATGCAGTACAGTTTTAGATCTGTGTACAGAAAGCAGAGGAAACCAGTATGCCAAGCTCTAATGACTGCTTAGACATATCCCATATTTAAAAGAAGTGATGTGTTGGGGATTTTGGTTTCTAGCTAATTCATTGTCAAGATAACAACCTTTATTAAGGAATCATTTAAAATGGAATCATTGTGAAGTTTAATTTAGAAACTCATCAAAAGCCAAGCCTGAACATGAAAACTAGATTCACACATCCAACACTTAGCATTTGCACAGAAAACCTCATTTCTTTTCCAGTAAAGTTTTTTATTTGTATGCAAGGAGTCTTTTCAGATTTCAAATAAAGTATTAAACACGGTAATCAACATGTCCTCTAAATTTATCTGTTAGACAGTCAACTGTGGACAACCACCGTATGTTTACGTCATACAACTCGAGTATTTTACAGCGTCTGTAAACTCCCAGCATACTGAAGATACTAGAAAATAAGCACATTTTTTCCATTGAGCTGGGCCTGGCAATTCCTCAGGCCTACATTTCCCAGAAGACAACATCAAATTTAGTATACTATTTCCAATGAGCGTGGTGAAAAGTGAATGTTAAACGTTTAGGAAAGTCATTTGGCATGCTTAGGGAAGCTGCAAGAGTGATAACTGCAATAAATATGGAAGAACAGCTGCACCCTGGCCTTGGCAAATCTCTCATTAGAACTGAAATTTTTAGGCACATCAAATGACTGCTTTATGGAGACCCTGGTCAGGTAATAAAAGAAAAACCTTCTAACCAGGCCCTGACTGGAAGTAACGTGTGATCGCAGATTATGGTTGAAGAGCCGCTCCGCATAAATGTAAATCAAGAAGACAAAAAGATGTCTTGGTTGGGCACCCATATAGGAATAAACAGATTCACAAAGTCCACTACTGTTTTGTACTACTAATTGTGAAATGAAGAATTACAAAGAATAAGGAAGTTGTTAAAAATTATGAAGGACAGTCAAAAGAGTAAATCCTTGTAGTAGGCTCAAAATTATTTAAAAACACAATACTAGAGGCCCATTTCATATACACACATCTTCTAATTTTTTTTTAAATTCAGAAAAACCTAGATAAATATCAGCATAGGAGAAGGTATTAAAATTGAGAAGTCAGCTTTAAAATGGCGAAGATGTGTGCAACCACAGAAGGTAGAAGGGATCATATTCTGTGTGGTTTTAGCAGACCAAACATGAGCTTGAAGAACAACTTTCAAAAGGCCCAAAGCCAGACAATAAATATTCAACTATTTTTGATTTTCAAACATAAAAAAGAAGGCTGTCCAAAAAAAAAAGGGTAGCAGGAGTATACAGAGTAGATAAGGCCAAAGAGATTTTAATTTTAATTTATGGATTTCATCCATTTAAATGCCTATTCTAACAAATCTTTCTTTGCAAAGAAAATATCAGTGATCCATCTCAAGCTGAAATACTGTTCGCAGAAGTTACAAAGCAAGTTGATAAAATAATGTTTTTTCATTAACAGATGATACACACCATACAGTTTGAATGAAAATCAAGGATGAAACAGCTGATCTGTTGTTCACAATAAAGAATAGAATTAGTGAGCATAGGAATAAAATACATTCGGAAGGTTCAATACAGCTCTTGTAAATAGAAATATTACCTTCCAAATTATAGTGGTCTTCTAAAGGAGTAACAAGTATAGCAATAAATCAGATTTTCACATCATCCACTTAGGATGCTGAAAAGTGTGTCATAAGATCACCAAATGAACACTCTTAACAAATTTAACCATAGGATGATGACGAAGGTCCTCATATGGTTGGAAAAGAGAAACCTGAGGCAAACTGACCACTTTTCACAGAGTCAGAGATTTCAAATGGGGAGTCACAAGGAACGTGACGATGTCTCAACATATTCATAAATGATATGGAAAAGTGGATGAACAATGAAGTGTCATAGTGAGCTAATGATACTAAGTTATTCATGGTAGCAAAAAAAGATGGCTGCTTTCAAAGAACAGAGGCACTCCAGGAGACTCAGTGATGGGCATATGAAATTCATCATAGATAAATGTAAAAGTAAATCATGTATGGAAAAAAACAATTCCAACTCTAAAGATACACTGAGAGGCTCTGGCCAATCAGGATCAGCAATATAATGATCAGAAAAAATCAAAACAAATACACATTTGGGAATACTTAAGAAACAGAAAATACATCAGAAATTATCATTACGATTATGTAGAAATGTATGCTTCACCTTCTTCTTAAATATAGTAAGTTATGGTGTTCCCACATCAAAAAGGGTACAGGAAAAATTGTGAAGTTTTAGAGGAGAATTACAGTGCTTATCAATGTAACAAATGTTTTCTTCATGAGAAGTGTCAAAATACACTAGTACCCTTCAGCGTGGAAAAGACATGGCAGCGTGAGGGAGACATGGTACTAAAGCATATGGCCATGAGCATAACATGGAGAGTGAGTAATGACCTTCTCTCCCCCCCACATAAAGAGCTACAGTACCTAACCATTGGTATACATTTAAAGGAGAAGTCTTAGTCCTTTGAGGGTGATAAAATGTAATGCGTTACTTCTGTCTAGGAAAGTCCCTGACCAAAGGCTGTGGAATTCTGGGACAGAAGTCTAACAAAAGTCATTATACTTTTGCCATGTTCTGGACATCCACTACTGGCCTTTGGCAGACATCAGACTTTGTCAGAAATGGTCTGAACTGATACAGTCTCTTTCATGTTGCTTATAAGGAACACTGAGACAATTCATTACTTCCAGACTGAATGCAATCTTGTGACTGTAGTTACTGTAAGGATTTTTCATTCGTATATTTAATGTATTCAGAAAAACGACAGCACTAGATACGGTACTGGTATATTTGCCTAAATACATAAGAAATGGCTGGAACAACATCTCATGTCAGTTTGCACAAGGTGCACAATGTATTTAATAAAAATCTCTTTCTATAAATTTTTCTTTCTAATCATGCAGGTATTGCCCAATCACTTCAAAAGCACCGATAGCATCAGACAGATTTCCAGCTGTGCCTTATCTGAAACCAGGCAATACCATGTAAGCTGGCTCATGGAATAACGAGCAAGCAATTAACAGAATGAGGATAATTTCCAAGTAGACCCTCTCTCTCCCTGCACAAAGCTTCCCACATGCCAATGGGTGCACTTCAGAAAACTTGTAGGTATTTTCATCGATGCCGCAGTCTCTCCAGGTCACTTTAGTGCACACCACATTATGTCACTGTTTTACCTTTGAACCGAAGAGCATCATTTTACCTAACAGTTAGACAGCCCCAGGATGAAGTAGGCAGATCTGTGTGTCCTTCACCTGGTCCACAGGTGGTCTGGGGTTTTTTGAGCCTAGGAAGTCATTCCAAACTCCTCGATGAAACATGGTTAGCCTGGTTTGCTGGAGTAAATACCTTACCTATACCTCTGGTTTGTAGATGCCTGACGAACCAGCTACTGTTTCAGAATCGCTACCTTCCTGTTGGGGCATGTAGCAGCCAGGAGCGCAGATCCTGATTTTGTTTCCTCCAAAACAGACTTCATTCATGTGCACCAAAACTATGAGTCAAAGAAATTCACAGTAAATTGGAATATTCAGGTGACCTGCACTGTAACCACACGATGCTATGAGCAAAAGTTCTAATGCAGATAATTCCTGTCGTGGTTTAACCTGGGCTCACAGTGAAATACCATATAGCTGTTCACTCACCTATCCCCTCCCCCAATGGAGGAGGAGAGTTGGAGGAAAAGACAAGGAAGCTTGTAAAGTTGAGATAAGAACTATGTAATAACTGAACATAAATGAAAACTAAAGTGATATTAATAATATTAACAGTACTACTAATAATTAAAGTAATTAAAGTAAGAAGTAATTAAAATAATAGAAAATAGAACATATGATACGACTGCTCACCACCTGCCAAACAACACACAGCCAGATCCTGAGTAGCAAGATTCCAAGCTCAGAGCCAGAGCCTGAGGGTGACAACACGACCAGGAAAAAGCCAGCCAACCCCTCAACCCACTAACGAAGAACCCACCCAACTGCTAACAACTGCACCAAGCTGCTAACTGAGCTAAGAAGTTAGCAAAAACCTTAACGACCACCCCTCCCCTCCCCAGCCCCGCCAGGCCATTTCCTGCTTAAGGACTTCACATGTGTAAAGGGCATCATGACAAACCATGGAATGAAATGCTCCTTCAGCCAGGCAGGGCCAGCTTTCCACACTGTGGAGAAAATTAACTCTTTCCTGCCTAAAACCAGCACACTCCCACATATGTGAATACTTCAGCAGAGGTGGGCTACATGTAAGTGTTATTACTGCTTAGAAAGGGTATCATAATGCACCGGCTGTTAAGGGAAAACTGAAAATAAATCTTAACAGAAGGTGCTCAAGATACTCTTCAATGTATCAGGCCAAAAAAATTCTTCCTTTCTAACAAACTTTAATTTTTTTCTTTAAAAATATTTTGTAATTTTCATGGAATTACTTAATTAAAGCTAATTATTTTAAGTATTATACAAATATATTTCTACAGCGAGAAGATACATGTTATAAATAATGAACAAATTATACAGCCTTGGGATTCAGCTGTCAGTAATTTACAAGTTAACTCTATCAAATCTCATTTCTCCTCTTCCTCTCAACCAAACACTTTCTACCCTATAAATCCCCCAGAAGAAAGGAATGGACTGAAAAAGAGAAATTTAAAAGTATAGTACTTTTTTAACATCTTCAACTTTAAATTTTCTTTTCACTATGAAATGCTGTAAGGGTAAGGAACAAAATAACTAATTTAGCTAGCAGATTGTATCAGCTACCTTGGGGTAACTGTTCAGTTTCTGGTTGTTTCCATGTGATTTTGTAGGTGTGCTGGAGGTCTCAATGAAAGAAAAAAAAAAACCAGGATCACTGTATGAAATAATTCTTAAAACATCATTTTTTTATTATTTCCTTTTAGCTTGCTTTCTATTCCTGCAACATTTTGTTTGATTTGACCCTTTTGATACCATAGCACATTGTAGTAGAAAGAGATGCATTTCTTGGCTAGGAAATGACAAAACTGTGGCAGCTTCATATACCAGTTGTTAAAACATAGTTGATGAAACATTCTGTTTGTTGTTTGGTAGCTTAGCTACTTCATCAAGCATTCTGCTTATTTCCCCTCATTACTGGAATTATGCCTTTCAGCTACGGAGACCAAAAGCATTAATATATGATTTAGGCAACAAGAATATTAAAAGTGTGTGTGAATGAAATACTGACTAGGCTAAAAAGAAAATTTGAAATTAGACTTCTAATGCTGAGAATTCTCATTCCCCTAGATTATCATACAGATCTTAAACACGGTTTTAAGGGTGCATGTTCAAAACAAAGAAGTAGGCCCATTTTTCTTTTATATTAGTAGAAGCTGTGCATAGTCTTTCCATCTGGAAAACAGAAAAAAAAAAAGGAGAGAAACGTGAATTTTTCAGTCTTTTGAATGACAGAAAGAATAAAACTTAATTTTAGAATGTCCTTGGTCTTCAGTTTGCGTTACACACTAGCTCAACCATTACAACTTTTTTGCTGACTGCAGGCACCCCCAAATCTAAACCAAAGCAAAAACTGCAACCCCCATTCCAAAGTCATGAACACTTGCATTTCAAGCCATCTGGGAATATCATTCCATGATGAACTCAAAGACGACCATATGTCTGAATAGGTAAGTAGAGCACTTGAAAATTATTAATGTATGACTTGAATTGTGAGAACAAGAAAACTGAAGAAACAGCTTATATGACTTAAAATATCCCCTTCATCCCAAGCAAACTAGCAAAAAACGTGGTGAGTTTCAATTAAAAAGGTCAAAGCATTTATTTAAAACTTTTGGATGGGCAGTTTTACTTCCCTCCGGCCCCCCAAAAGATTAAAATAGTAAATTGACTTCTGTCTCATTGACATTTGCATTGTTATGTTAGCCGTTCTCTATTCAGGATAATAACCAGCTGCAGAAGTGCCAAGCAATGACTTAAAATAAATTCCTAAGTATTCAGATTTTCAAAGCTTGCATTAGCAAAATTATTCAGAATTAGCCATCACTGATCCTGCTAAACATAATGGTAAACAAAACTCCCACGATCCTTAAGAGAGAAAATAAGGTCAGTACTGAGAGCTTCTGCTCCCATGAAGCAAAAAAGCAAGACACTACCAATTTTTTTGTGTTAAATCCAAAGTAGACAAAAGGAACCTGATGTATTTTTCCTGTTACGTTTGGGCACAGAAAAGCAAACAAGTTGGGACCAGGAAAAATTCCAACTTTTTCACCAACATCGTAGAGGGATTGTGGAATAACTGTGCTGCAAGGATCTGAGGAAAGCACAGGTCCTCCAATCCTTTTACACTATGATGAAAGAAAAATATACAAGTCTGGCGTAGTGACAAAATACATGGGATACAAAGATTTTAAGGATTTTTTTTCTCCACTCTCTTGCATGTTATGATTAATATACGTATGGAAAACACAAGATGAGCTTTAATTGGGGTTAGAAAATGGAAATTGCCTGGCAAGTATGCAATGAAAAATGATTACAAGAGTATCAATTTAATAACTTATTAGATTGTTGTTGCACCCAGAAGGCTGTTCTTGCTCTAAATAGCACTGTCCAACAAATATATGCAGGAGTATGTATACATAAATGTGTGTATGTGTTAATGTGTCAATTATTTCCTCTTTCTTTTTAAATAATATAGTACCCTCCACATTTTCTCTAGTTACTGTTAACTCTGAATTTCTTACAGGCCTCATGGTAGAAATGCGCCCGGAAAGCAGACTCAGAAAACAGAAATTTTGAAGTTTAATGTCTGTTTTGGAAACAGCATAAAGCAAGCTGTGATAGAGATGGACAGATAGATAGCAAATGGTGTTTCACTTGCGGAGAGGAAGAAATAGAGAGGACAAGCCAGATAAGCAGGGAGTATCATAGCTGTTGAGGACCTCAAAAATAATGAAAAGCAATCTAAATTTGAATTGCTATGAAATTGGGAACCAGAGGATGGATTCAAGGAATGTAAATTATATTATTGAAGAGGCAGTAAAAGTAAATGAGATTAGCACTGAGTGACTCTGGGTGCTAAAGAAAAAAAAATTATAAAACGAATGGATGGAGAGGACCAAGGAATTTGTGGTACTTTGCTATTTTTTGATTGACAGCTAAGGATGGTGCTATCCCCTTCACTGCGAGAAAAAACATGGGAAGTTGGAACGGTAAAAGAGAAAATTAAATTCTGGGTGGATAGACAGACTGCAGGAAACGAGATGTTATAAAGGCTATGGGGAAAAAAATGACTGAAAGGACCAGGATAAATTGGTTCTGGAAGTATAATTTTCAGATTACTACATAGCTTGCAAATGTATCGAGGAATCAGACTTAGTGATCAGTGTAGTGTCCTGTCTTCCTTGATTTGCTGGGGAACAGTAAGATGTCTAGACTTTATCCCAGAAGACGTATTCTTCTTTCAAATTGTAGATGGTATCTTAAGGAACAAAGGTCATGCAGGCATGCTACCCACCTTCCCTCTAAAAAACTTTTCAATAAATCATCTAATTCCAACAATGTTTGATATGAGTCTAGTTGCATCAGAAACATTAAACCTCAGAAAATCAACTGCTGAGTAAAAAAAAAAAAAAAAAGACATTTGTTTCCCCAAGCAATAATTTGAGTTCTCATTCATCAGCTGGTCAACCAAACAGCACACATAATCTTTCCAATAAATTAGCTCAGTAGCTGCTTGAAAGCAGTCACAGAGTACACTTCTTCATCCATCCAGGAATTTGAAGGCCTGAGAAGGTCAAAATACTGTGGAAGAGCACAGGGAATAGACTGTGGAACCGTAAGTAATTGCCATTGGGGGAAAAAGAAAAGGGGAAAAAAGCCTTTTAGACATAAACTCTTAGAAACACAGCATCATGAATTCCAGTGTTCATAAAATAAATTTCTTCATTAGAAGATTCTCCATTTGAGGTATGTATAAAAGAGAAAACAAAGAAAAATATCTGCTACATTCCCCACGCGCTATTTTTCATTTTCCAACGACAACAGCTTAGACCAATTACAGACACATCAGAGAAAGTTCAGTTTAGCTCAGTCTATACCCATTACATTTGTACTGCGCACTTCTACTACTTAAAGTTTCTCTTTGCCCTGAATGTTTCATGTACTATGTAAGACAAGATTCCAGTCTAGATATTTCATGTAGGTGTAGCCTAAAAATTCTAGTCTCCTCGTGCTCACTCAGAACCTGTGAAGAAGGCAGATCCAGTACCACCATCCTTCCAGTACCTGAAGGGGCTACAAGGAAGCTGGGGGGGACTTTTTCCAAGGGCCTATAGTGACAGGACAAGGGGTAATGGGATTAAATTGAAAGTGGGGAGATTTAGATTGGATATCAGGAAGAAATTCTTCATGGAGAGGGTGGTGAGGCACTGGAACAGGTTGCCCAGAGAAGCTGTGGATGCCCCATCCCTGGAAGTGTTCAAGGCCAGGCTGGATGAGGCTTGGAGCAACCTGGTGTAGTGGAAGGTGTCCCTGCCCGTGGCAGGGGGGTTGGAACTAGACGGTCTTTAAGGTCCCTTCCAACCCAAACCATTCTATGATTCTATAATTCTATGATCCTCATTGTACCCATACCATCTTGTTGCTCTTCTGTCACCTATTAGAATAACCAATTGCTACTCAGGCATAAATTAGGACAAATCTTAGAAGCTAAGAGAGGTGTTACTCTATGAGCTGGGGTGGCACTGCCAAAATTCAGTGACTGGGAGCAAAATCCACTGTAGTAACCCAAAGATTACGAATCAATGCAGTTAAAATGACTGAACATAAACTTATGACATTCTTATGAACCAGATCCAGTGTTCGGAGAAAGAGAAAAATTCTATAAAGCCTTTGATAAAGTTTAAGGTATTTACAGATGAGCACAATTCCACTCCAGCTAAGCAGATACTTGTTTCCAATTAGAAACACAGATCAGTGTTGTGGAATGAACTTTGTTTCAGTCCAACAGCTGCATGTTTACACTAAAACAAGCACTCTGCAGCCTCACTGATTTTGTTGAGACTTGGCAAAGTCAGCTTTGATTTATATTTAGATTCTAATGAAGTTAATCAGATATTGTCATGTGCACATTACCGTGGCAGGAAAGCACAAAGACACTCCCTCATGTTCCCCATAACCCCTCCTACACCATGCAGCAATACAGCACTCAACTGCTATTTTAGAGGTCTTCCTTGGTGGCGAGGAAAGAATTTGTAGGTGAAAGAAGAATAAAGATAAGGCTGGAACTCTTTTAGCCCTGGTGTGTTACACATTGTTGATGGTGTTATGAAGAGGATAGGATTAACATTCACATCGTGGCAGGGTTCAGGAATCAGATAACATCTTTAAAGGTGTTGTGACCTCTCTCAGAGCTCCCAGCTGTCATGTGAAATTTCTATGCAGATGTGTCCTGCATCGGTCTTGAAAAAATAAGTAAACTTGCTTTCAATGCTAGGTAAAGGATCTGGATCAGCAATTTTTTCCCCATCTTCCAACAGAGTGCTTGTTCAATATTTGTATTACCCTGGTTTTATCAACTGGGCTCTGCTTTAGAACAAGTCTGTTTCCTCTAACCAGTCACTTTTCAATAATACTTCAAAATTTGTAATTTTGCTGTTCATTGCTTAATACAAATCCCAGTGGCTGAAGCCTGCAGTTTCCATCCTAAGCTAACTCAGACCCTGCAGTCCTTCTTAAATCTACCTAATTCTGGAATACATTCCCTGCCATAAAGCTGCAGCTGAGAAAAAAATAATCCTGTATAGTTAGATCATGCTATACACAAGGCTGAGGATTGGGATTCTGGGAAGTGTTTAGTAGCTTCTAAACCACAGAAAACACAAATCAGTTTCCACAGTTTACATCTTTTTATAAGATGATAATGGGATGATGCCCAGTGAAAGGGTTTCATAGTTTCTGGCTGACACCTGCATTTGGAAGGACATGAGGTAAGTAAGATTTAGTTAGTGTCTGATATAGCTGATAATAGTGATAATGTGCTTAATAGAACTTCTGGGCAAGATATAGTGCCTTGCCATAAAAACTAAGGCCTTATACATTTAAAAATATTTAGTACTACCACCAAACCAGCACTTCGTGTTCTTTTCCCTTCTCTGCCATGCTGTTCTCTTACTCCATGAGATGCAGCAGTCTCCTTCCAGTGCCTTCTTGTGCTAACAAGAACACTGAGTAAAAAGGGGTAAAGAGCCAAATGCAGAGGCTCAGGGTCTGGTGCAATCAAATCCTTGCTCCAGGAGCATGGCTCCCATCTGACAGAGCTTCATCTTGCCCAGGGCGTGCACAGGATAGTAAAAGAAGAACTTTCCAAGTTCATACCATGGTTTAATTGTTCTTAAATATTTGTTGTTGAATTGCTGTGAAATATTTCATTTTTGTTGCAAAACTGAAATGATGATTTGGAAGTTTTAATGGATTCCTCATTTTGTATACTCTGGCCAGCTATTCATATTTATTTAAACCTGTGATGCATCACATAAAAATGGCCATTATCGTTCTTACTCAAAGTGCAGGATTTTGCCACTACCAAATTTTGTCTATTTTTCTCTCAATATTTTCTCTATTTTTATAGACTGTGTTACAATAATACATTCTAGTGTTATGAAGACTGAAGGAATCCTTGAATACCATAGCCAGGCTAATGTTTACAGTGTTACACAAATACTGAAATCACTGAATTAGTCCCCAGCTATGCAGCATTTTAATTTCAAGATTCCACTTATCATACATGAGGCATTAAAGCTTGGACCTATCTCACATTGCTGGTACTTTGGATTTGTATCCTCCCCCTCATATGCTGTATAAATTTAATGCAATATTTCTCTGTTATGATCATCAGTCTAAACACAAGCCTTTTAGGGTAAAGAATCTACATTTTTCACTCTGATAAGAGAATTTAACTGCAAGGATTCTTTGACATTACAGAAGGAGGCCAGGAGCAGAATTTGTCAATTTGTCTAAGAACCCTTAAAAGCTGGAAGTCTTTGTGATTTTAATCAGACAGCAAAAGTATTAACCAAGATCTTACCCACTTCATTTTTGTAAGGAACTTGGCCTTTGAGTCTTAAGTGCCTGAAACTACAAAAGCTCCACAGAAATTAAGCTACTGTGAAAAAAAAAGAAAGTGAGAAAGAGCCTTCTATTTATTTCTTTCCCCACCTCCCACCCCCCAAAAGAAAGGTATCTGCTGGTTAAAACAGCTCTCTAAACATTTATTGCCTTAACCCTGGCTTATGAGGGAAAAATTAGTAATAGACTCCAAAGGTCAGTTTCATTCGGTTATATCTGTTCACACCAATTTAAGTTGGTGATTGTTCATAACCCATTCTGAACCTAAAAAGTGGTTAGAGTCATACAGGAAGGTTCAATGAAAGGTTACAATACACAAAGAATGGAGAACAGGATTTAGGAGACAATAAAATAATTAATGTATTACAGAAAGCAACCAATTAAATATACTGATTGCTGATACCCTTCTAATAGGTCTTGACTGCTAGACAAATGTAGGCTTGCAAGTTTATTTTCAGTTTGCTTCTCTTCTACGTGTACCATTTTACAGATATATTAAATAAGAAAAAAAAATCCTTTAACAAGCAAAATTACATCCTGCAGGAATGTTTCATGTATGTATGGTACTCACAGCACAGAAAAAGAAAACTTTGAGATACCTGAAGTTTTTCTTATAAAAAAACTTACAGAGACAAAGAATTACTGATTAGGTGAGGTTGGATACATTTCTAAGAAAAGGAGCAAAATTCCAATAATCAATCAATCACTGCTTTCTAAACTAAGACAATAATAAACTAAATGGACTTATCCATTATGTGAGTAAAATTCTGTACTGAGGGATCCAAATGCAAATGATGGTGTCACCTAACAACATCCTCCTCTCTTTTTGCACTCTTGCAAAACCAGGAAATATCCAGAACTCCCTATACATTCCCTTTTAAAGAAATGTATTATTATTATAACAACAACAACAAAATAAAAACACAGGCTTAAATCTATCACGAAATATAAATAATTAATGCTTTGTACACTGCATTACCAAGTGGGCTGTTGGGAAGAAATGAGGACGGGAGAGGAAGAATGTGGAGGGGGAAGAAGAGGGGGAGAGGGAAAGGAAAGGGCAAGGTAAGAGAAATGAGGGCATTATGATCTGTGTCACAAAGCTTTCCCATACACTTCTGCCCACTGCCTTAATTCTGTTCCCAAAAGGCCTTGTATTACTTTTTAATTGCAATTACAGACACAGTTACGCTGATATTTTTTACAGCCACTGATTTCAGGGCTTCCAAATTTCCGCTGTCTATAAATTTTCACTTTTTATGAAAACGAGATGACACAGAAACTTCATGGTTGGGCATTTCATAAAGACAAGGGTTTAGACCTCAACAGAAGCTTTGCTTTAGTCTGAGCTGATGAAAATTGTATTGCTGCCTGAGGGTTTTTATGAAGAATTCATACCTGCAACATTTTAAAAAGCATAAAAACTAAGTGCATCAAATCTTTTCTCAGTAAAATGGCAGTGGGCAACTGAAAAGTTCACACAGAGTAGCACCTGCATATTTTTTAACATTCGTGTGAAATGCATTGTAGTGAAAACCATATCCATGTTCCAAAAAGCAACTTCAGGGGCAAACACACACACTACGACACCTACTGTCATAGCTATGACTGTGGGGAAAAAAAAAAGCAACCACGTAATACTAGCAGGACTAATTCTACACCAGTAGGCAGAAAAGACATAAAGGGTAAAATTCAGGTTTTTAAGAATCACTGTAAAGTTCCCCTTATTTTCCACCTGATGTTTCCAATAACAATTAAGCACCACGCTGGCCTAAACTCCACCCTGTGAAACTGGGCGTGCACAAGAGACTGATTGGGTTCTAACAAATGAGTGAATGTTTTCATGTAAATCACAAGCGTTTTGATATTAGCGGCCAAATATGTTCATAAATACTGTTAGTAGTTAATTTGTTTTAAAAATACCAGTGATAAAGAACCTACCTTATGCCCCTTGTTTCAAAAATAACCAGAATCATAGAAGCAAACGCTTGGTTCTTTTTTTTCTCTCATCCTTTCGTTTTTGTGTTCACTAAGGTAATGACAGATACACAGAGGGATGATTTGTAATTAAATTAAATTCAGCAACAAAAGGTGTGTAAAATGCATTTAGTCCAAAACAATAAACAAGTACATGATTAATTGCTTGCAATATGCCTACCTTTGATGTGTGAAAATGAAGACCATGCAGCAGCTGAGTACCTTTGAATCAATTCAGCATCCACCTGGTAGAAAAGCACATCGTTTACTGCAGATTTAGACAGGTTCCTAAAAAGAATTTCCAAGATCTCTGGTGGAAATTCACCAGATAAGGAAAAAATTATATCCATTTAATTCTTCCTCCTTTACTACCATGACTTAGACCAATTCCCAAAGCAAAAAAATCCCCACAGATGCCTATAAATCAAACTATATGGTAGGGGAAAACTAGAAAACATAACTACCTATTTCATATTTTTAGACACTCTGATAACAGAGAAAAATAATCAGCATTTGCACATTGTATAATTTTGTCATAATTTCCAGTGTATCCAGAGATTATACTTATAGAAACTGGAAAAAAAAAAAAAAAGATTCCTTTAGTAGTGGCATCTAATCTCATTCATAGTCATTGTGTTTCTAATCCCAGAGCACTATGTGTTACACTATAATACTGTAGCACTTATTAAATACACCAATACAGTGAATATACAATTATATGCACAATGAAAATAAAGAGGAAGAGATGTGGTAACAACAAAGACTGTTCCTCCTGTGTGCAGCACCCTGTTACGCCGCTTGTAATTTCAAATGTGTAAGAATGTTCACTCTACTTACAGTTTTTCAATATCTATAATATTTCTGGAGAAATCTTGGATTGCTGCTGGATTCCTTTGTTTTACTGGCAAAGAAGTTTCATTTCAGTGGTGAGTAATGATAATAAAGATTACCTGAAGGCTTGCTTAGGGGTAATGCTTTATGGTACGCATCTCAAATGCGTTGCTGTCAAAGCAATAGTTTATGCTGGATTTCAACAGTGATGCAAGTAAAAATTTACACTGGATGGGTTTGGGAAATACTTTTTTCCCCCCAAATCTTATATCTAACTTATCTAGAATGCCATAAAATTGAGATTTTGAGATGGGAGCAACTGAATGTGAAGGAACGTAACAGTTCAATTCACTGTAAATTGAATAAACAAGTTTTTGTAGCAGTGCTAAAATATCTACACCCGCATCACCACACAAATCTGCATTTTCACCACATCTCACACTCAGAGTTACTACACCCTTTTATAAGTGGATGTAGAGAGTAAAGAAGAAAGTGGAAGTCACTAACTTCTCATCTTGTTTTCTTCTAGTAGCTGTAGGTTATTAAGAGTTCCTTAGCAAAAAGATAAATCTGTGAATGTTCATGTAATAGGATGGCACCTTCAATCTTGCCTAATGTCACATGATTCATGAACTAACTGTACCTGTAGTTTTTTATTATGATTTCAAAAATTCAGGAAAAAGCACATTTATATAAATAGACCAAATATTTTTTTTTAAATAATACTAGATATGGAAATACTTAAGAGATAAAGACTAACAAAAGTAGCAATCCTTTTATTCCTAAGCAGAACATGAGCCGCTCAGTCAAATGCAGGGAGATAAATAACACTGTGACTACAAGCAACCGGCATTGCTAATATCTGCTTGGCTCCTTGGAGATTGGTTGCATTCATTCCCTATCAGATGACCACTCGAGTTTCACAGCCTGCTCTACAGCTCTTTTTACAATAGGGAGCGTTCTGCCCAAGCCCTGGCAAGTTGTCATTGATTGTTTCAAATGTTCTGTATTCAGCTATTCACAGAATGATTCCCTGGCTTTTCAGACTGTAAGCTAGCCTAGTGTGTCAAATATGCTTCTGAAGATAAAGGCATTTGTAAATGTAAAGGCATCTGTAAATGCGAAAGGTGCTTAACTATGTATGCAGCCTTTACAAAGCACAGGCAGCAAGCGTAAGACTGTTCTCTGCGAGAGAGAAAATAATTCAGCATCATTTTTCCTCTTTCGGAATCCAGATTTCAAAATAACGATTTAGTAGATTCACACACAATGAAGTCAGGAATTTTAACAATACATCAGCTCTGCCCTACCACTACTTCTCTATTCCCTGCACCACAGAAACGTTAGCACTGTTTCTCCCAAAGAGCTGTGATAGCTTTACAGTGTGTGAAGTATATAAATACAGGGGCTGGGGAAGCCTCAGTGGGCAAACCTAGTGGCATCAAAACAATAAACACTCTAGCGTATATTTACAGACACAGAACCCTGGCATACATTTGCATACATTTACTTCAAAAAAAGTAAAAGAACCAAAGGTCTGAGAGGAAGAAAAAGGCAATAAGACTCTAAAATTTCAACACTTAATTATTCTCTAAACTTCCCCTCAAACCATGATTCTGTTATCTTCTCACTTCTTCCTCATGTCTCCAGATCTCCTTCCCACAATTCTCTTTCTTTTAGAAATGGAGAAAGAATACGTAAGCTTTTCAACATTTTTTTGGCTTGGAGATTCAGGGTTGAGATCAGCAACTAAATATTTTCATCTCTTCCCAATCCTGATGAGCAGAAATATATCAGCAACAGCTTGGCTGTAAATAAATTCTGCTTTACATAAGCAGAAACAACACGGCCTGGCTACTTGCTGTTTGCTTGGTTTGGGTTTTGGGGGTAAGGCGGCATTGGGGTTGAAGGGTTGCAGTGAATGAGGTGAGAGTTAATGAAGAACCAGCTATTTCACGTATTGAGGGAGCAACCTGATCACCATAATGTAGGCCAACTGACATGATTCACCCTGCTTCTCAAGGTGGGAGGATATGGAAAACTAGACAGTGGAGCTGGCTGGTTGGCTGGTCAGCCAGGAAGGTCTGAATTTTGCACTTAGCTGAGAAACAGGCCTAGATAAGTCACATCAGCTCTGCGTGCCTTGGATTTCCAGACCGTAAAATGAGCATCATTAGCTTCCTGAGCTCTTAAGACAAACGGTGTCTGTAAGAACTGCAGTGATAATTTTCACAAATAAGAACTCACATAGAGAACTCCTAAAAGGGCTCGGACTGTACTGTTTCCTAAAGTTCCACAGAGGGTTTGTCCTGCCAGTACTGATGTTCAGCTGTTGGTATCAGAGGGTGGCCCGTTCCTCAGCTGGGTTACAACTTCATTCATGGGACAGCGTACTGAACATGGCTTGCTTGACTGGGACTCTTACCTTTGGAGCTTGATTCTGTAGGAAACCTGATTTATTCTGCATCTTTGTCTTTTCTGAGACATATCTAGAGGACTAGAGAAAGGTCATATTTCATCTGTTATTCTCTAATCAACTTCTGAACAGACTGCGCTCAGACTTGCCAACCCTACTGATATGGGCAACAGATGACTCCTTCTCTTGGTAATTTTCCACCCTGCCACTCTGAGCAAGTGATGTACCACATACCCAGATTCCCAGGCTGCTGGGAACCAAGAGAAGTAGCTCTGCCTTGAAATGCGTGCCTTGGACTTGTTCACATGCATACCCAGCAAGTTCAGGACATGACTCACTGGACAAATCACTTCTAGGTCTGCATATGCCACGCAGAAAAACTTCTGCATGACTGAAAGAAGAAAGGAAACTAAGGGTGTGGAGAAAGGAAGACATACATATACCTGTATGGATTTGAAAAATAGAAAGAATCCACTTTTTGAAGAATTTTCTCTTTAAATTTTCCATAAAAGAGAGAGGAGAGATGGCAGCCAGACTAACTTTGGTATTCTCTCTCTTACATCAGTTCCTTTCTTTCCCCCTGCTGAATCTGACACTGTCGTAGGGATCTGCATTAACTCCCTTGTGAAAAATTGCCCAAAACATTAAAGTCTGTGCTTCTGACAATATCTACTCAGCCTGAATGGGTCTGAACACATGAAAGAGCAAAATGCATACAAACATAAAGCAACTAATTGGGGAAAGAATTTGTCTTATATTCCTAAAAACACGCAGCAACTGCCCTCCCCCAGGATATTTATGTAGTTATTTATTTATTTCTAAGAAAGCTCAGTTTCAGGCCAGTTGGCTGTAAGCACATATCCAAAGTTGCTAAAGGACATTTATCAATTGTCCAAACAACCAACCTCACAAACCCCTAAGATGGGTAGCTGACTCAAAATATCAATCAGCCCCCGTACCCATTTCAGAGATACCTACAGGATAACCAGAGTCTGGGAAAGTCAATAACTTCACTTACAGGGAGCTGGAGAGATCTCTGCACAGAAATGGTTGCAGAGCTGGGGTCCAGCCTTACCATCTAGCTGGACAGCTGGGTGTCTGGCATGCCGCCTACCTCGTGGTGGCCAGATTCTCCCACCATTTGCTGCAATATAAATCAGAATGGCAGGGCCTGCTTCCTCCCCACTGCCTGAAAGAGTTTACAGATTGCCTTAAACCAAGAGCTGGCAACCAATCAAAGGTGGTGTGCTTGACTGTTTCTTTCCAAAATCAGTTTCAGCATACTGGCAGAGATATAAAACATTTAGCCTCTCAAAGAGGCAAGTTGTTACCTATTACTGGATGTTTAACCCAATGTAAGCTCAGAGACATTCCTTTCCTGAAGGGCCATGATTAAACCATATTAATGACCATAACTTTCTCTTTTGTCAGGCAATGATTCCTGATTCCCAAAGGCTTGGGAGCGAATGCCTACATTTAAAGTGATGTAGCAATACCTTTGTGCTCCCTGTGCCATATCCTGATTCAATTATTGAGGTGGGACCTACGACACCAGTTCCACACTCCTCTCCATCCTTTGACGAAGAACATGAAAAAATAACACTTCTGGTAGCCTCCTTGGACATAACAGTCCAAGAAGTCCCCAGTCCAGACAAATGTGGGACTTTCATGTATCTGGAGGTCAACAGAAAAGATCAGTCATGAGGTAGGAGGCACTGCAGTTTTCTACTGCCTCAAAAAAACGTATCTTTCAGCTGTGTGGCCAAACCTTGCTATGCATCTTTCAAAACATCTGTTCACACCTTCAGCATCCTTGGTCTCAGCTGTTTGTTCCCATTCTATGTAACTTCAGCAGCCAAAACGTTTGGTAATTAATGTAGGGATGCTCAGGCAGCTACAGAGGGAAACCTTTTCCACTTTTTTTAGTCACCTACCATAGGGGAGAATGGAAAACACATTTTGTTATGAAGGGAGCCTAGAATAAATGCTTCAAAAGCTAAATTCAAGTTACCATATTTAACATAAAATAAATTGTTTACCCCCTCTCCCCCCCTCAAGTAGTTTAACTCAAAAACTTGGCTCATGTTCCTTTAGGATTGGAGGCCTCCTAATGAAGAAGGAGCACAGATATGCCCAAAACAGTTCTAAATTTAAGTAAAACATGGTGTTAGCATGTTAGCTGTTTTTCTCAGTGACTTGTGAAGTTGTGCGTTGTGCTGTAATTCAGAAAACTCCACAGTGATCTTTCACAGTTTTATGAATCTCCTTGAATCTTATAAGTGATGTGTGAAATAGCAGATCTGGAGATGAGAAAAATGAGAGCAACAGGGAGTTACCAAAGGTATTCAATGCATATTTTAAGCTTGGTGGTACCTCTTGTGGGAAAATAAATAAGATTAGTGATGCTGGGAGGACTTATAAAGTGTATACAAATATATACACTTAGAACGTCTGTAAGTGCACCCAAAATAAAATTCTCACAATGTAGAAGATCAAGTCGTAGAACTGCTGCGTACTGGGAGAAAAGACAGAAAGCCCATTATATAGGAAATCATTAAACTGTAAGATCAAGAAATAGCACAAGCACAAAACGCTCCACAGAGAGAATTCAAGGCGAGTAATTGTTGATGTGTACAAATGATGTGGTGCAATGGATTTGGCCTACAGTGAGGACCTTTTGTTATACCCACACCTACTTTCCGACTGCACTAGGAAAATCACTGCATTCCGGCAGTATGCAACTGGATTATGTAGAGATCGCAGTTACTTGCTGAGCCAAATGGGTAATGCCGA